>NC_057811.1:203033414-203089794 GCF_018294505.1 Triticum aestivum | reverse complement strand
CTGGGCTGCTATCGACGTCCCATGCGAAGTTATACGCGAGGGGGCCCTTCCCCCTCTTGGGCGCCTCCACCTCCAGATTTGTGGAGGCCGCCCTCTTCTTCCTCCCCCCGTCAGGGGAGAGTTGCTTTCCTCCTCCTCGTCATCATTCTTGGCGGCAGAGGAGTGAGTCTTGTCTTCGGACATCACGTCCGAAGTGCCCTTACGGCGGGGGCCACCTCGGCCCCCTTGGCCTTCTTCTTGGCCTTCTTCTCTGGTGGCTGATAGGGCGCCGGGACCAGCATCTTCGCCAGGAGCGGGATGACTGGTTACTCGGGCAGCGGAGCCAAACATTGAATCCGCTCCGCTTTCTGTGTCCATACCTGAAAGGATAAATTAGCAAAGTTTAGTTACCCTCCTTGGACAAGCAAGTAGAGGGTACGCCTTGAGATGTGAAGGACTTACCGCATTGGCGGGGTGGGCAAGATCGTGCCCACGGTCCGAGTCTATGGCCGGCGGCTTCTCGTCACCCTTGAAGAGCAGCTTCCAGGCATCTTCGTGAGTGGTTCCGAAGAGCCTCACCAAGGTCTGGTGCTTCTCCGGATCGAATTCCCATAAAGGGGAGGTTTGGCTTTGGCAGGGGAGGATCTGGCGAACTAGCATAACATGGATCACGTTGACGAGCTTGATGTTTCTGTCCACCATGCTTTGGATGCGCGTTTGCAGCGCCATCAGCTCATCCGACGAAAACCAATTTGGGCCATTCTCCATCCAGGAGGTCAGCCGCATTGGAGCTCCGGACTTGAATTCAGAAGTCGCGGCCCAGGTGGCGTCGTGGGGCTCTGTGACATAGAACCACAGCTTTTGCCACTCCTTGATAGTCTCCACAAACGTGCCTTTGGGCCATGTGACGTTGGGCATCTTGCTCACCATGGCTCCTCCGCACTCCGTGTGTTGGCCATCCACCACCTTCAGCTTCACGTTGAAGATCTTGAGCCACAGACCGAAGTGGGGCTGGATGTGGAGGAAAGCCTCGCACACGACAATGAATGCCGAGATGTTGAGGAAAGAGTTCGGGGCTAGATCATGGAAATCTAGCCCATAATAGAACATGAGTCCGCGGACGAAAGGGCGGAGTGGAAACCCTAACCCGCGGATGAAATGAGGGAGGAACACCACCCTCTCGTTGGGCTTCGGCGTAGGGACGACTTCCCCTTGGCCGGAAGCCGGTGGGTGATCTCCTTCGCCAGATACCCGGCCTCCCGAAGCTCGGCGATGTCCTTCTCCTTGAAGGAGGAGGCCATCCACATGCCTTGCCCTCCAGAGCCAGACATGGTTGAGTGCTTGCTCGAGGTGGAAGAGACGAGAACTGGGGCGCTGGAGCTCGAGAATGGAAGGGCAGAGGAAGAAAGCAGGCGTGGTTGAAGAAAGGGAATCCTTATCCCCTTATAAAGGCAGTGAATATCGAACGCCTCCCCACTCGCCTTAAAACTCGCCTATTCCCAAGGGCTGTGCAAACGGCACGGTTGGATTACCCACGCTCATATTGATGAGAATACCGCAATAAGGGGACATGATCTCTGCTTTGACAAGACGTGCCAATGGAAACCGCATCTCGAAACGCGGAACGGCAGACGAAAACGGTTCGAAATAATGACCGGGCAGACGTGAGGTCATCTTGCGAAAAGTTGTCAGCGGATGGGACTCGTGAAATATTATACTCTCTACGGCTATGTGTGTGGTACTTGTATTGCAGATCCGGACACATTCGTTGCGTCCGGAGACTATGTTGGAGTATTCGGAAAGGGGAACCCACCTTGCAATGCCGAAGACAATCTGCGCGCCGGACACCTCGTCATTGAAGCCTGGTTTAGGGGCTACTGAGGGAGTCCTGGACTAAGGGGTCCTCGGGCGTCCGTCCTGTTGGACATGGGCCGGACTAATGGGCTGTGAAGATACAAGACCGAAGACTCTCTCCCGTGTCCGGATGGGACTCTCCTTGGGGTGGAAGGCAAGCTTGGCGACCAAATATGAAGATTCCTTTCTCTGTAACCGACTTTGTACAACCCTAGTCCCCTCCGGTGTCTATATAAACCGGAGGGCTTAGTCCGGAAATAGATACAGTCATATAGGCTAGACTTCTAGGGTTTTAGCCATTACGATCTCGTGGTAGATCAACTCTTGTAATACATATATTCATCAAGATCAATCAAGCAGGAAGTAGGGTATTACCTCCATAGAGAGGGCCCGAACCTGGGTAAACATTGTGTCCCCTGTCTCATGTTACCATCGACCTTAGACGCACAGTTCGGGACCCCCTACCCGAGATCCGCCGGTTTTGACATCAACAGTCGCCTCCTCCCACTTCTGCCGCACTGCTATCTCCAGGTCCTTCCGCCTCCCCAAACGTCCTGGAGCGCGCTCTTTCCGCGATGACCCTGCTGCGAGAAGATCTTTAGGGCGCCGACCCCCACCTGGTAGCCGGGCGCTTGGAGCTGGTCTTTGGCTGGCTTCACTCAGAGGTGTCCGTTCAGGCGGCGCTGAGCCAGGCGGCAGCAACCTCCGAGAAGGACTAGCAAGTCATTGCTCAGGCTTCGGCCGCTCGCGAGGTGGCGCTGAAAGATGTCGAGGCCCTCCAGGATCGCTGCCGGGTGCTGGAGGCTGAACTGAAGACTCTGTGCAGCGAGCGTGCGGAAGAAGCTCGAAGCCATAAGGAGGAGGAGGAGAAGATGAAGGCCAGGGAGGACGCCATCAAGGGTCGTGATGCCGAGCTGGAGCAGTGGGCGAAGGCGCAGGCCGCGGAGCACAGCCGGCTGGAGAAGTTGGATCAGAAAGTGGAAGCAGAGAAGGCCGAACTTGACTCCAAGGCGAAGGTCCTAGTCGAGGACCGCGCGGCCTTCGAGCTCCTCGAGGAGAGGTCTCGCAAGGCGCTGCGGTAGCTCTATGAGAAGGGCTTGGAGGAGCTGCTGGCTACCGCCAACGAGGGCCCCGTCCAGCTGCTTCCTTATCTGGTCGAGGAGCTTGAGGAAGTTGTGAGCGGTATCGGCCCCTTGGCAGAGGCGGAAGCCCGCGTTCTTTCCTCGGCCGTGCTGGCACGCATCTTCAGCCACCTTCATCTTCGCGATCCCACCGCCCATCTTGATGAGCTACTGGAGCCCGTGGAAGCCGAGCGCTGCGCAGCTGCTGCTGAAGCCGTGAAGGGTCAGGTGGAAGCCTTACTGAAGAAATTCCGCGCCTTCGATCCTGTGCCCTCGACTGGCGGTGCTGCTGATCCTGCGACTCCGGCGGGTGGTGCAGGTGAGGGCAACGCCATTGAAGAAGAAGCATCCCTTGCGGGCGACGACGGCGACGTCCGGGGGTGACGAGATGACTTGCTGGCGACTCCTTTTAGTTTCTGCAAAATGCACCATGCCTCGTGGAGGCGTTTAAACTTGCGTTTGGTATTGTGAGAACAATATGTCTTATAATATTTGCTTGAGATTTTGCGATTTCCTTCCCATTTGCTTTACGTTCTACGTCGACAGGGCCCGACCCCGCGCATACCTCAGCCGCCGTTGGGTCGTCCGGATCACCAGGATGAGACCAAGGGGTTAGGGGCTACGTGGCCAGTTAGGCTCCTGAGTCGCGATGCTCAGGAGTCCCCCTTGACGCGCAAACAACTTATGGAAAGGAAATGCAGGAATAGGTCTAGTGTTCTACGTCGGCAGGGCCTGACCCCGCGCATACCTCAACTGCCGTTGGGTCGTCCGGATCACCAGGACGAGACCAAGGAGTGAGGGGCTGCGTGGCCATTTAGGCTCCTGAGTCGCGATGCTCAGGAGTCCCCCTTGACGCTCAAACGACCTTCGTACCTTTTCCCTCGCCGAGGCTTGGCTCGGGAGGGGCGCGCAACGACCAGGTCCGGGGGACCTGGCAGGGTGGTGTACGCTTGGGCGTGACCCGAGCGCAGCCCCCGTGCCCAGCCCCCTCATGCGACTCTCCCGAGGGGAGGTGTTGCGATGAGGCGAGACACTGAGCTCAAGGGCTCCCTGAGGTTGATACGACCATGAGGCCGCCCTCAGTTGTTTATCACCAGCGCGGAGCATAGTGCTTCCGCACTTGCACGGGCATAACCGCTCGTCGGTAGTGTCGACTGCCAGCGTGGAGCATGGTGCTTCCACTGGTGCGTGGGTGATGGCTCCCTCTGATTGGAGCCCCCGGGGCGTGTACAGCCCCGCCCTGACACGTGGCTTGCACGGCAGGGCTAGACGAGGTGTGTCTGGGCACTGGTGAGCCAGCGCGGGACTCACGAGGCCCTACCTCAAGGCGGGTTGCGCCTGGTCTTGGTTCTTGTTAGCTGCGGCGGTCCTGTGAGATGGTTAGGCAATCCTGCGCCGAATGAATCTCCTGAGGTTATCGCATGAGAAGGCCAAGCACCAACGACCCCAGGAGGTGATGTGAACGGGACCGGCCCGCCAGACAGAGCTCAGCCGTTGGATTTATTGATGCTGCAGGGACGGGCCCGAGCATAGACGTCGTGCCTGGCCATCTTATGCGAAGGGTTCTGAAGAAAGACAATCGGCGCGCGGCTCCCGTGGTGGGTGACAATCAAGCAGGTGATAACCATAGATAGATCATGCATGGTAAGAGAACTAGCTTAGGTAAATGCAAGAATGATACATGCCGCTGGGTCGGACCCGAGCGGCCTGGGGATGATGGAGCCCGAGGGGTGTCGGTGTCAAAACCGGTGGATCTCGGGTAGGGGGGCCGAACTGTGCGTCTAGGATCGATGGTAACCGGACACGGGGGACACGATGTTTACCCAGGTTCGGGCCCTCTCTATGGAGGTAATACCCTACTTCCTGCTTGATTGATCTTGATGAATATGAGTATTACAAGAGTTGATCTACCACGAGATCGTAATGGCTAAACCCTAGAAGTCTAGCCTGTATGACTATGGTGATGTGTATCTGCCTACCCGGTCTACGCTCTCTTGCTTATATAGACACCGGAGAGATCTATGGTTACATGGAGTCGATTAAATCAGAGGGAATCTACATAGTCGGTTGCCAAGCTTGCCTTCCACGCCAAGTAGAGTCCAATCCGGACACGGGTACAGTCTTCGGTGTTCATGTCTTCACAGCCCATCAGTCCGGCCCACGGATAACAGGCCGGACGCCCGAGGACCCCTTAGTCCAGGACTCCCTCAGTAGCCCCCGAACCGGGCTTCAACGACGAGGTGTTCGGCGCGTAGATTGTCTTCGGCGTTGCAAGGCGGGTTCCTTCTCCAAGTAATATATTCGGCCGTTGATCCAATATCGCTCCCCTCGGCCTCTATGCGCTAATAACTTCGTCTTCCACGTGTCGAGCGAATGCGAAAAGTCAGGGTATTTTTGTGAATAACACCCCGTCCACGCAAGGCAGAGTGCCTATTTAATGATATTGGATCTTAGATCCAGGCGACACTACGCCGATAAAATCCCCGGAGACTACCAGGAGAAACCATTCCAACATGGCTAGCATTCCAAGCTCCTCCTCCCGTTCCAGCCCAAAGAGAAGCGAGTGGGAGAACTGCTCTGTGTCTCATAGTCAACTAGCAAAGTTGCAAACGCAGGGATTTCTTCCTCCCGCGGATCTGGTCCCTGTTCGAGCAGGTTCGGCCTCCTTCAATGGCGTGACTCAGGCGGAGGACTTCCCCAATCCATCCGGAGGGAAGCGAGTGTGCTTCGTCCCCTATCTGCTAAGAGGCGTCGGATTTCCAGTCCATCTGTTCCTCCGAGGGCTTTTGGAATATTATGGCCTCCAGCTGCACAACTTCACTCCCGCCTCTGTCATGCACATCGCAGGTTACGTCGCTCTATGCGAGTTATTTCTGGGTGTAGAAGCCCATTTTGAACTGTGGAGAAAAATTTTCTGTCTTGTCATGATGGTTCAATATTTGAAGTGGGCGGAGCCGAAGTGTGGCGCATCGCCAATACCGGATACATGTCCGGCACACCAAGGAGGGCATCAGAAGAGTGGCCTTCCGAATGGTTCTACATCGAGGACGTTGCACTTCCCGACCCAGTTCAAAAGGGTCTCCCTGAATTTGCAAGCGTTCCGCTAAAGAAACGCCATAGTTGGCGTCCCTGGAGCTCTGAAGAGGATGATAGTGCAGAGGTTCGTCAGCTCCTGGGCAAGATAAAGACACTCGCTCAGTCCGGATTAACAATGGCTGAGGTAATGGCGACCTCCATAGTGCGAGGGGTTCAGCCGCTTCAATATAGAGGGCTCCCAATGTGGCACTACAACGGGGAGGACGACGCCTCCCGCTGTGGTCGGAAAGGTCCGGACACCCCCGCCGCTCTAGCCAAGATATTGGCCGAGCTGTTCAAAGGGGGGGAAGAGGAATTTCTTCACATCAATCGCAGGGATGGATATTCTATGTATAATCCTCCCAGTTGGGTAAGCTCTAGTCCTTCTGCTTTACTCATTCCGCTTCCCGGATTACCTTTGACAAATTTCTAATCCGCTTATAACAGCATTGGCGAAAAATCATCGAGGGGTTTTACAGCCCCGCCCCACAGCATGAGAACCACAACCGGGAGCTGGATCCTGGGTTTGAAGAAGACCCGGATATATTCGTGGTACTCGCAGAAGGGGTGTTTTACCAGGGGAGCTACGATGGCACGGAAGTGGCCATTATCGCCGATTACCCTGGTCTTCTTCCCGCTTCCCACGTAAGTTATCAAGAAAAAGTCTCGCTCGAAAGAGCTTCCTCGCACTACCTCACCCATCGCACTGCATCGTGCTCCACAGGGGAGGCGTTCGGTGCATCATGCTACTCCGGGGGCGGCTCCAAAGAGGGCGGCTTCAGCGCCAAGCAAGGCCTCTAAAAGGAAGGTCGGTGAAGACACGACCGGTCCCTCGTCAAAGAGGTAAGGATTTGCAGGTATACTTTAGTAGTCACATCCAACTACAACTTATACGTTTGTCTGGTACCAGGAAAAAGGTTCACCGGACTATGTCTGAGGGTCCGGCCGGCCGTACTCCCGGCGCCCGGGATTTAAGCCCTGTCGGAGAGACGGGAGCAGATATGGGAACAATGCCAGACTGTCCTTCGGCCGAGGGTTCGAAGAATATGTCCGTTACCAACTCGGAAGTGCAGAGCGCCATGAATCATCGGCGCTGCAGGGCTATTTTACGAGACCCTGAGTTCTCGGAAGAGGAATTCAATGCCTTCAGCTCGGCTGATGCATACATCCAAGCTGCTCGAAACGGGCTTAGTAGAGCCACAAAGCAGCATTTAACTGATGTGCGGGTAAGTTTTCTTTATTCGAATAGGATGGCCATATGCCAGTAGCCCCCGGGATTGAAAGCAGTTGGTACAACTGATTTAAGGACCATTGTATTACCAGGTTCTTACAGAGAAGAACAACCTGCTAACCCAAGAGCTGGAACAATGTCAGGCGCAGCTGAATGCTGCTACCGCCGAACTGGAAAAGTCCAAAAAGGCGTCGCCTGGTAATATTCCCCTCCATCGAGAAAATATAATCATATGCCATTAATGCTAACAGTATTGTCTATATCATGACATAATTGTCAGAGGAACTCAAAGAGGCGCTGGAAGTCGCGCAAGCGAATGAATAAGAAGCCAAGAGGCTACATGCTGCGGGCGAACGTGTGCTGGAGCAGGCCATTGTTGAGAAAAATCAGCTCCAGGATTGCAAAACCCGGCTAGGCGAAGAGCTGAAGGATGTGCCGGCCCAGCTAGCCGATTCCGTGAAGGAGAACAAGAAGCTGCGGGGCGGCATATTCAGTATGTGTCCGAACTATTGTTAATGTAGTTCGGAGATAGATGGAACTGATATAATTATGATTGCAGGTATATTGACGGGCCGTCCTAAAGTGGAGGTGTCCGGATCATTGAGTGATCTGCTGCAAAGGCTATCGCAAGTGCACGAACAGGCACGGCTGGCGATGCAAAGTGTGGCCAAGGCCCTATGGCCGTCCACCTCCCCTCTAGGAAGTATGGAGGAGCTTGTAGAGCTGTTCAAAGGAGAGCGGCGGCGTATCCGACTATGGAAGATATCGGCCTGTCGAGAGGGTGCGCGAGAAGCTTGGGCCATGGTGAAAACTCGGTATACCAAGCTTGATCCTAATCACATGGCTCGGGTCGGACCGCTAGGGTCGGATGGGGAAGAAATTCCCGTTAGTTTAGTGTATGACCAAGTAGAGGTGGCCGCCAAATATTCCCAACTGGATGTAAGTTAGACCGCTTGTTGGACGGTATAGAGAAGGAAGTGTTTGAGTCCAAGTGACTATGTACTTTCCTTAGTAATTCTAGCTGAATTGTATAGCATTTGTCATGGCAGGCATTTTCTCTTCAACCTCCACACTCGACGGTGCGGAGTGTTTCCGAATACCCTTGCGGCCAAATAGACCGTGGTATGCTTGGAAAACTAGGCGTAGGGGTCATAGTTGCTTGAACAGACAAGTTGTATTCTGCTAGTTATGTTATATTACATTGAAATAGTAAGAAACATCTTCCAGAGAGAATAGTTCCGTTAAGGGTTCCTTTCCCTGGGTGTGCATGCATTAGGATACATGTCCGAATTGTGATGTGAAGATCACAGCGTGTATAGCTTCTGGGGGTCCGTAATGGGGTGAGTACAGAAAACATCTTTAATTCGCCGACCGAATATTCCCTTAAGAACGCTAGCTTTCGGCTTCACCCAGTCTGAGGTACACATCCGCATGACCCGGCAGTAATAGTCGCAGAGGTGCTCCCTTTATGCCCTAGCCGAACTAACGAGAATGTAGGGCATAAGCACAGGAGCCAGGCAACCCAGCTTGGCAAAAACTTAAGTCACATCGATGCATATAATGGCGAAGAAAAGGTACATATGTGAAGAGCTTGATGCTCAGTGAATAATGAAAAGCTTCTGTACAAGAAGCCCCCAGGCATAATGGGCATACATATGTAAAGATGTGTACGTCTGAAGTGTTTGGTCAAGCCGTAGGAGAGCTTTAAAGCGAAAATAGGTGTAAAAGAGAGAAAAGATAATGGAAACAAGGGGAGAAAGAGACTAACAAAGAATTCGGCGCTAGGCATAGAACCTTCAGAGTCTGGCCGTGTTCCAGGGGTTCGGCTCTAGGCGATTGTCTGATGCATCATGAAGACGGTACGCTCCTCTGGTAAGAACCTCGTCAATTATGAAGGGACCCTCCCATTTGGGCTTGAGTTTGTCCTTTTTCTTCTCCGGCAAGCGTAGAACGAGTTCGCCAATGTTGTATGTCTTGGCCCGGACTTCTCTGCTTTGATATCTTCGAGCCTGCTGTTGATAAAATGCTGAACGGGCTTTGGCGACGTCGCGCTCCTCCTCCAGAGCATCTAGGCTGTCCTGCCGATCCAACTCGGCCTCTTTCTCTTCGTACATACGTACTCGAGGTGAGTCATGTATAATATCGCAGGGCAATACAGCCTCTGCACCATACACCATGAAGAAAGGTGTGTATCCGGTAGTACGGTTGGGCATGGTCCGCAGCCCCCAGAGTACGGAATCGAGCTCCTCAACCCAGTGCTTGTCTGATTCTTTCAAAGACCGCACTAGCCTGGGTTTGATGCCGCTCATAATAACACCATTGGCTGGTTCGACTTGACCGTTTGTTTGTGGGTGATAGACAGAGGCGTAATCAAGCTTAATGCCCAGATTAGCACACCAGGTTTTCAGCTCATCAGCTGTGAAATTGGAACCATTGTCGATGATGATGCGGTGCGGGACACCATAACGGTGCACCACATCGGATATAAATGCAATCATCGGGCCGGACTCGGCAGTTTTGACTAGTCTAGCCTCTATCCACTTGGTGAATTTATCCACCATGACCAGCAGATATTTTCTCTTATGGCTTCCCCCTTTAAGGGGTCCAACCATGTCCAAGCCCCAGACCGCAAAGGGCCATGTAATGGGGATTGTTTGTAAAGCGGTTGGGGGCATGTGGCTTTGGTTGGCGAAGAGTTGGCATCCAACGCAACGCTGGACGAGGTCTTGTGCGTCTCCTCGGGCCGTAGGCCAATAAAATCCTGTTCGGAAGGCCTTGCTGACAAGTTCCCTGGCTGCAGCGTGGTGCCCACTGAGACCGGCGTGAATTTCTACCAAGAGTTGCCGCCCCTCCTCCTCGGAGATACACCTTTGAAGGACTCTGGTAGTGCTTTTCTTGTAGAGCTCTCCTTCGTGAACTTTATAGGCCTTCGAACGCCGGACAATGCGGTGAGCCTCGTTCTGATCTTCTGGGAGCTCCTTCCTATTAGGTAGGCCAAGAATGGTTCAGTCCACGGGGCAATGACTGCCATAATGAGGTGGGCCGATGGTGTTATTTCGGTGGCTAAGCCTCCGATGATATCGGCGTGTTCGCTATCTATGTTTGTGTTCGGAATGGGACTGTCGTTGCTGTCTCCCCCTTGCCACACCACAGATGGCTTAAAGAGCCTTTCGAGGCAGATGTTAGGTGGGACGGGGTCGCGGTTGGCGCCGATGCGAGCGAGGACGTCTGCCGCCTGATTACTTTCGCGGGCGACGTGATGAAATTCGAGCCCCTCAAACCGAGCCGACATTTTTAAGACAGCGTTGCGATAAGCTGCCATCTTTGGATCTTTGGCATGAAAGTCTCCATTAATTTGGGATATTGCGAGGTTTGAGTCCCCGCGCACCTCCAGGCGTTGTATGCCCATTGATACGGCCATCTGAAGGCCATGTAGCAAGGCCTCGTATTCAGCTGCGTTGTTGGAGTCCGTGAATAATATTTGGAGTACGTACTGGACGATACCTCCTGTGGGGGACGTTAATACAACACCCGCTCCTAGCCCCGCCAACATTTTGGAGCCATCAAAATGCATAACCCAGTTGGAATACGCGCCATACTCTTTAGGGAGTTCGGCCTCTGTCCATTCGGCGATGAAGTCAGCCAGTACTTGGGATTTGATGGCTCGACGTGGTTTGTACGTGATGTCGAATGGAAGGAGCTCAATGGCCCATTTGGCAATCCGGCCCGTGGCATCCCGGTTGTTTATTATATCATTGAGGGGCACTTCAAAAGCCACCGTGATCGAACACTCCTCAAAGTAGTGTTGTAACTTTCGAGATGCCATGAAGACTGCATATGCTATCTTTTGATAGTGAGGTTACCGGGATTTGCATGGTGTGAGGACGGTCGATGCGTAGTATACCGGCTTTTGGAGCAGAAATTTGTGTCCGTCCTGTTCCCGCTCGACGACGAGTACGGCGCTCACCACCTGGTGTGTTGCCAATATATATAGGAGCATTGGTTCGCCGACGTTTGGCGCGGCCAGGATTGGGTTGCTTGCCAGAAGGGCTTTTATTTCATCCAGTCCGGCCGTCGACGTGTCTGTCCACTTGAAGTTATCGGAGTGCCGTAGAAGGCGGTAAAGTGGCAGCGCCTTTTCCCCCAACCTGGAGATAAAGCGGCTCAAAGCTTCCACGCACCCAGCGAGTTTTTGGACTTGTTTAAGTTCGGTTGGCGTAGCCAATTGTGACAGAGCTTGGATTTTAGCTAGATTTGCTTCAATCCCTCGGTTGGAAACAATGAAGCCCAACAGTTTTCCGGCGGCGGGGACGCCGAAGACGCACTTTGTCGGGTTAAGCTTGATGTCATATGTGCGGAGGTTGTCAAATGTGAGACGCAGATCGTTTATTAGTGTTTCGACGTGTCTGGTTTTGATGACGACGTCATCCACGTAAGCCTCCACTGTCTTGCCGATTTGTTTCTCGAGGCATGTTTGGATCATGCGCTGGTAGGTGGCGCCGGCGTTCTTGAGCCCAAAAGGCATGGTATTGAAGCAAAACGGCCCGTATGGCGTAATGAATGCTATTGCGGCTTGATTGGACTCCCTCATTTTGATTTGATGGTATCCGGAATATGCATCAAGGAAGCACAACGAGTCGTGTCCTGCGGTAGTGTCTATGATTTGATCAATGCGAGGGAGGGGAAGGGATCCTTAGGGCAAGCCTTGTTAAGGTCTTTGAAATCGACGCACAGGCGCCAGGATTTATCCTTCTTTGGTACCATTACCAGGTTTGCCAGCCAGTCTGGATGTTTAATATCTCTAATGAATCCGGCCTTGATGAATTTGGCCAGCTCTTCCCCCATAGCTTGTCGTTTGGGTTCGGAAAAGCGCCGCATTGTTTGTTTGACCGGCTTGTATCCCTTCAGTATGTTGAGGCTGTGTTCAGCCAACTCGCGCGGGATTCCTGGCATATCTGAGGGGTGCCAGGCGAATATATCCCAGTTTTCACGCATGAATTCTCGTAATGAGGCGTCGACTGTGGGGCTGAGTTGCGCTCCGATAGATGTTGTCTTCTTCGGGTCTGTTGGATGGACCTGAAATTTGACTATTTCTTCTGCTGGCTTGAAGGAAGTGGATTTGGGTCGTTTGTCCTGGATCACATCGTCCCTATCCACAGCGGAGCGTAGTGCGGTTAATTCTTTGGCCGCAAGGGCCTCTGATAATGCCTCGAGGGCCAGGGATGTGGTTTTGTTCTCGGTGCGGAGTGCTATATCCGGATCGCTGACGAGGATGATTATTCCATTTGGCCCGGGCATTTTTAGCTTCATATACCCATAATGAGGTACAGCTTGAAAGCACATGAAGGCCTCTCGCCCTAACAGGGCGTGATATCCACTGTTGAAAGGGGCCACCTGGAAAGTTATTTCTTCGGACCGATAATTCTTCGGCGTGTCGAATACCACATCAAGTGTAATTTTTCCCGCACACCGCGCTTCCCGACTGGGAATGATACCTCGAAAGGTTGTGCTGCTTTTCTCGATGCGGCTCCTGTCTATTTCCATCTTATGGAGCGTGTCCTCGTAAATGAGGTTTAGTCCCCTGCCGCCGTCCATGAGGAATTTTGTAAGTTGAAAACTGTCCACGATGGGACTGAGGACTAATGCGGCTGGCGCTCGGACTGTTCTGTATGTAGGTTCGTCACTAGCGTTAAAGGTTATGGCCATGTCATTCCAGGGGTCAATTGCAGCGACCTGGCAGACTTCGGCGAGATCGCGCAGTACCCTTTTACGCTTATTGTTTGAAGCGAATGTCTCGAAGACCGTCAATACCCTTGTGTCATTATTTTCTGGAGGGTGCAGTTCTGAGGTGTCCTTGATAAAGATGTCCTCGCCACTCTTGGCTACCTGCCGAAGTATCACATGCTCTAAGGCTGTGGGTTGCCACGATGTCCGGCGTTGTATGTATTTTGCATGGGCCATTGAGCCATCCCTCCAGAACGGTGCCGTGCGGCGTAATGGCTTTATGTTTTTTAACTGTTGGGCTGGTCGTGCCACGGGGGTGCGTCCTCTTCGCTTTTATGAGGAGTTGAGTTGGGATCGACGGTTCCCAGCAAGCTGCCTGAGTTTTCCAGGCGCTTTCCATCGCACTGTACTTGTGTACAATAGTTGCTAAGTCAGCAAACTTTAGTATGCGGCGGCGACTGATGGCGTTGAGGATACCTTCATCCGCGCAGTTGTTGTAAAATGCTGCAATCGCGTCTTCGTCGCGGCAATCCTTTACCTTGTCTTTGACAAGGAGGAATCTGGCCCAAAAGTGGTGGACCATTTCCTGAGACTATTGTTTGATGATCTTGAGAGCGTCTATGTCCGGGTGGGTGGGTGGAATTAAATCCGAACCCTGACCCGATTTTGAAGATCAACCGGACCTGACAGCTCGGGCTCCAGGATATTGGCTGATTTTTTAGGCTCATCGTCCGACTCTATGTTCGGAGGACGAGACACGCCTTTCTGCCGAAGAGTATCCGGCCCTTCAAGATCGGAGATCTGAATATAGTTTGTCTTCAATATAGTAGAAGAGTTGTTCCACTCCTCGACTATCGCTATCTCGTGGGTGATCGGCGGAGTTTTAATTTCTCTCTGGTCGGGTTTAAGCCCAACCCGATCGTAGTCTGTAGCAACCCCCAAGGCGGTCATGTGATCCAGGAGTTCAATCAACGATGATAACTCCGTCGGATCCATCCGAGCGGAGTATTCGGGATCAACACGGAGGCAATTTTTGACGACTTGAGAGGTCATCGTCAGCTTAAGGGCCGAACTGGCGGTCATGACGAAGCCGCCCAGCCGGACGGTTTGGCCTGGGGCCAGGGCTCCTCCGGAGATGATATTATCCTTGAAAACAAGGCGAGCCATCAACCCTCTTGGCGACGGCACAGTGGAACTCTCAATGAAAGCACCAATGTCGGTGTCAAAACCGGCGGATCTCGGGTAGGGGGTCCCGAACTGTGCGTCTAGGATCGATGGTAACAGGAGACGGGGGACACGATGTTTACCCAGGTTCGGGCCCTCTCTATGGAGGTAATACCCTACTTCCTGCTTGATTGATCTTGATGAATATGAGTATTACAAGAGTTGATCTACCACGAGATCATAATGGCTAAACCCTAGAAGTCTAGCCTGTATGACTATGGTAATGTGTATATGCTATCCGGACTACGCTCTTCGGTTTATATAGGCACCGGAGAGATCTAGGGTTACATGGAGTCGGTTACATCAGAGGGAATCTACATAGTCGGTTGCCAAGCTTGCCTTCCACGCCAAGTAGAGTCCAATCCGGACGCGAGTACAGTCTTCGGTCTTCATGTCTTCACAGCCCATCAGTCCGGCCCACGGATAACAGGCCGGACGCCCGAGGACCCCTTAGTCCAGGACTCCCTCAAGGGGCGCCCCCGGCAGGGTAAGCTAAAGACGTAAAAGGATACATGCCGCAGGGACACGCCCACGCGGCCTGGGAATGATGCAGCCCGAGGGGTGCTCCCAGCTAAATAAACTTGGAAAATGTCACCTGGTTCCGTTGTCGAAGGGATGTTGGGGTAGCTGAAGATGCATAGCGAAGGGGTTGCTCCTCATGAGCCACCGGGGCCCCGAGCCTCGGGAGGCTCTGGGGGTCCAGGCGGCTCCTCGAGGACCGTCTCCATCTCTGCCAGGACTGCGTGATGCCTGGCCTCCTGAGCCGCTAGGATGCTCCGCAGGTTGCGCTGGAAGGCGGCTGCCACGCTCACCACGCCGAATGGCATGCAAACATAGCTGTGAGGTGGGCCCTCGCAACATCCCACGTGCGAAGACCAGAAGAGCTCCTGAGATGCTGCCCTATTGAGCCCTGGGATGTCGACGCAGACGCACAGCCCGCCATCCTCGCCTGGATGGGGAGCTGCGCCAGGTGTGCGGCGGTCGCCACGCATGGCCCTTGCATCCAGCAGCTCCTGAGTGGCCTTGGTGATGAACTCCTGAGCGTCGGGCGCTACTCGCCCGGTGTCCTTCTGAGGGAAACATGCCGAAAAGCACGCCTCCATGTGGTGCCCGAGCGCCTCCCTCGTGATGTTGGCTAGGTCTGAGGCCCTCCAGAAAAGAGCCCCCGAGCCCTGCCCGAGGAGGGCGCCGGGCGCGCCTTCCTATGCGAGGGAGGGAGGCACCCCAGGCGTGGGCGCTGATCCTGATCGCACCGCCAGAGGCGCCGCTCCCCTGAGGCCCTGTGCGGAGTAGCTGCTTCTTCTTCTTCTTGGGGACGGCCTCAGGAGGGTTCTGCGCTCCATTGTTGTCGGGGTCTTCGATCGTTGCGGCTTGGAAGGTGCGCTCGAGGGAGCACACTGCATCTCTTTCTTCACAGGGGACGGTGATGATCCCGCCGCTTCCTGGCATCTTGAGGACGTTGTAGCCATGGTGGGTCACCGCCATGAACTTGGCTAGGGCCGGATACCCGAGGATGGCATTGTACGGCAGACAGATGTGGGCAACGTCAAAGTCGATGAGCTCGATGCGGTAGTTGTCACGCTGTCCGAAGGTGACAGGGAGGTGGACCTGCCCTATCGGGGTGGTCGAGCCGTCGGTTACTCCTGAGAAGGGCTTGGTAGGCTGAAGCTGATCGTATGGCACTTGGAGGCTGTCGAACGTCTCGACGGATAGGACGTTAAGCCCTGCGCCGCCGTCGATGAGGGTCTTGGTGACTTGTACGTTGCTGATGACGGGTGAGCAGAGCATCGGGAGGGCGCTAGCGGTGGCCGTGCACTTGAGCTGGTCCGCCGAGCTGAAAGTGATGGCGCACTTGGACCACCTGAGCGGGCGCGTGGCCTCAAGCCTGGGAAGGGCTGCGTTCACCTCGCGAGCAAACTGCTTGAAGATACGCTGAGAGGCTGGGGCCTGAGCTCCGCCCAAGATGCAGGCGATAGCACGCAGTTCCTGGAAGCCCCCAGCCCCCTCGTCCTGATGGTGGTCATCGTTCCTTCTTGGTGGTGGCGGCAGCGGAGGAAGACCAGCATTTCCCTGAGGGCGGTCCTCGCGAGGCTGGTCCCTCCAGGTGCCCTCACGAGGCTGGTCCTGCCAGCGGTCCTCGCAAGGCCGGTCGCGCCACTCCTGGCGGGGGCCGTGATCGTCCCAGCATCCTCCGCCTCATCCACCTCCTCGGCCGTAGCCCCGGTCGTTGCGCTCGGGGCGTCGACCGAGGCGTCCATCTCGAATGGCCCTGAGCTCTTGACAGTCGTTGGTGTTGTGGCTGTGTACGTTGTGGAAGGCGCAGAACGGCCGGCTGCTCTTGGACGACTCAGGATGGTCCCGGCCGCGCTTCGTATCTGGCTCCGCCGCAAGCACGGCTACTCCCTTGCGCTTCACGTCCTTGGCCTTGGCTTTCTTCTCCTCCAGGTCAGTAGCCGGGAGCTCAAGGAGGGAAAGGCGCCCCTCCTCAGCTCTTGCGCACTTGGTCGCCAGGTTGAACAGCTCCAAAGCCGTGCATAGCTCCTCGTGGATGGCGAGCTCCTCCTTCATCTTGACGCCGTGGACGCCATCGAAAAACGCTGAAATGATGGCCTCGTCCGTCACCTTGGGGATCTTGAGGCGAACGCTGTTGAAGCGTTGGATGTACTTCTGCAGGATCTCTCCTGGCTGCCGCTTGATGCGGTGCATGTCACCCACGGCCGGAGGGAGGTCGCGAGTGCCCTGGAAGTTGGCGACGAAGCGGTCGCGCATCTCGTCCCAGGAGGAGATCGAGCCCGGGGGCAGTTCAGGAGCCACGAGCGAGCGCCATCCTTGAGAGCCATGGGGAACCAGTTCGCCATGACTTTTTCGTCGCGTTGGCCGCCTTGATGCTCAGCTCATAGAGCTGCAAGAACTCCGCGGGGTTGGGGGTGCCCTCGTAGCGAGGAGGCAGGTCTAGCTTGAACTTGCCCGACCAGGCGATGCTACGCAGCTCAGAAGTGAAGGCGCGGCAGCCTGCGGTGGCCACCGGGGCGCTTTGCTGATGCGGAGCTTGCCCTTGATGCCCGCGCACCGCCGCTGCAGGCGGCACACGGTCTTGTCGCAGTGGCGCTGGGAGCGCGAGCGCATTCTCTTGCGACCGGGGAACTACTTGGCAGCTTCCTTCTTCTCGTGCGGGCGCCCCACGTGGTGGGTCGCGCCTGCGGGCCGCGCACCTCGGCGCCAGAACGCCGTCTTGGTGCAGAGGTGGTGGAGGCGCTCCGTGAGCCACGTCGCTCGCAACCGGCGGAGGGCGAGGCAGCGAGAGGGACGGCGCGGGGGAGCCCCCTGCGGCGCTGACGAGCTCGGTGATGCGGTCCAGCCAGTCCTCGTAGAGGTCGTCGACTGGGCGGTAGCGCAGGAGCTCGCGTGCCATGAGCAGCGCGGCCTACGCATCCGTGGGAGCGCGACGAGCGTGAGACGATGAGCCGGCTGGGGTTAGCGACGAAGTGGCGCTGCGGCCGTCCCGCCGCACCGAGGGGTGCAGCGAGGACGCATGCTGCTCGTCTCCCGCCGGGCCGGTGGCGGCGTTGGCAGGGAACGACGGGGAGGACCGCCGACAGGGGCAGTCTGAGCGACGCGGGCGGCGAGGGCGGCCCGGCGCTCAGTGCGGGTTCGACGAGTGTCCGCCATGGATGCGACGAAGCGATGGGACTTGGATCGGTGGGAGGAAAGCTTCGGTGCACCCCTACCTAGCGTGCCAAATGTCGGATTTCGGGTTCCGGCAAAACCCTTGAGGTTCGAACACTGGGGTGCGCACGAAGATCTCTCTCTCTCCCTAGATCACACTCGCAACAATCACAAGGCCTAGCTCGACGAACCCAAAAAATGAGAGACACAAGAGTTTATACTGGTTCGGGCCACCGATGTGGTGTAATACCCTACTCCAGTGTGGTGTGGTGGATTGCCTCTTGAGCTGAGGATGAACAGTTACAAGGGAAGAACAGCCTCCTGAGGAGAGGTGTTCTTGTGCTTAGTGAACTTGTGTGTGGCTATGGATGGAATGGCTCCGATCCAAGATGAGATGCCTCCTATGGTGGTGGCTAGTCCTATTTATCGAGGCCCTGGTCCTCTCCCCAAATATTGAGCGGGAAGGGATCCAACAACGGCCAAATTCGAAGGGAGACAACTAGTACAAGTTATCCTGGGTAAAGGTGGTCTTCGCCTGCCGAAGGCTCTGGTGGTGACGCCGTCTTGGGCTCCACGGTGACCTCCATCCTGCGGTCCTGCTGGTCTTGGTATCGTTGCACCGATATGGAAACCTTTACCTGATGCCTCGGGACTCCTCGCCTGCGCTTGCCTCTTTAGCACCTAAGAGGAAACAAGGACACTGCATGCTGGCGCCCGCCTGGCTCCGGTCGTCATGGCTTGCGTCACAGGAATCTCGCGAGGTGTCCCTTGCCTTGATCTCTCCGCCCCTCGCGAGCCGGCCTGGTGAGGCTGCCCCCGAGGAGGCCTTGTGGCGTCTGCCTCGCGAGGCTTGGCCCCTCGCGAGGGTCTTGAGTGTTTGCTGGTGAGGATGGGCCGTACAGGGCCGCTGGTGGAGCCACGCTGTGGGCCGCAGGCAGGCAATTCTGGGGACCCCCGTTCCCAGGACGCGGACAATATGTGGCGCTCACATAGGATCAAGAGCCCTTGTCGGCAAAGCTTTTCGGAAAGGTTTTTATTGGTCCACCGCCCTCCAGGATGCAACTGAGCTAGTAACAAGATGTGAAGCATGCCAGTTCTGTTTGAAGAATATACATCAGCCAACACAAGTTCTTCAAATGATCCCTCTCTCCTGGCGTTTTTCAGTCTGGGGGCTTGACATCTTGGGCCCCTTCCCCCGTGCTACTAGGGGATTTGAGTTCTTGTATGTTTCCATCGACAAGTTCACAAAGTGGCCTGAAGTAGAGCAAGTGAGAAAGGAGACTGCACAGTCAGCCGTCAAGTTCTTTAAAGGGCTAGTTTTCCGTTTTGGGGTTCCAAATAGAATCATTACCGACAACGGCACATAGTTCACAAGCCGCACCTTCATGCAATATATCGAGGGCCTTGGAAGCAAGGTTTGGTTTGCCTCTATTGCTCATTAGAGAAGCAATGGGCAAGCAGGACAAATAAATGCTGAAGTGTTGCATGGTCTCAAGACAAGAACCTTTGACAGGCTGCACAAGTGTGGAAGACGCTGGATAGATGAGTTGCCGGTGGTTCTTTGGTCACTCAGAATACTGGCCAAACACCTTTCTCCCTTGTTTATGGTGCAGAAGCGGTGCTCCCCACAGAACTCATATACCTATGACGAGGTAGAGCAAGAGCAATTACGGCAAGATGATGCTCTGCTCCTCGAGAAAGATCATCTTCGGGCGGCTGTGCAAGCTGCATGCTACCAGCAAGCCTTGCGCCGCTATCATAGCCACAACGTTCATGCCTGAAGCCTCGAGGAAGGTGACCTTGTTCTTCGGCGTGTTCAATCTGCCAAAGGATCAAGCAAGTTGACGCCAAAGAGGGAAGGCACTTATCGGGTAGCACGAGCCACCAGACCTGGCGCAATCCGTCCGAAGACCGAAGATGGCATTCATGTGCAAAACGCGTGGAATATCAAGCATCTGCATAAGTACTACCCATGAGGCGCAGTTGTCGAGCCTTGCCCCAGGTACCCCTTTTGTACAAGCTTTGTCTCAAAGACTTGTAACCCTTTGTACAAAGCGAGGTGTAGACCTTGTGCGTATGTGAATAAAGCTAAGTGTTTTACAACCTTTTATGCATATTTACCTACGTGTCAATACACATAGCGTTGTGGTTACAGTTTGTTTGAATAAATGGCTAACAAACCGCCAAGGTCTCCATACTGTCCTTTTCTCTTCTTTCTTTTTTCACAAAGACAAAAGTATTCCTCGCGTACATGTTTCTCGGGGAGGGCTGATGGAGTACCAGTTGGAAATTATTTAACTAAAAGTTTCTTTGTACATCTTGGAATTTTCCCTTGGTTCAGATTTATGCATGTATGAAAAACCTGCACGCGAAGGAACCATGCCACGTTTATACACGATCTTATTTCTGCCTTGAGTCCGCTTGACAAGATATATTGTAGCTGCGTTGAGACCGGCAAGTTGCTTTGCCGGATACCGTACTTCCAGTAGGCCGCTAAATACTAGTCCTTCACAGCACTCAGGACAAGTATGCGTTCCGGCAAGTTTCCAAACTGCGTAGGGTGTAAGATTTGAGTCATACAAGAAAAAAACGGATAAGGGAAACAATACACATTCATTTGAGCACGTGAGACATCATATATTGATTGAAAATGAAAAGTGCACGGTAATGTTTTTCTTAGCCCTTTTTTTCCAGGGTTTACATCAAGTGCAACCAGGGGCAAGAGGGGTGCCTAGGCTGTCGGTGTTCTGGGAATGGGGGTCCCCAGACTTGCCTGCCTGCAGCCCACGGCGTGGCTCCACTAGCGGCCCTGTATGGCCCATCTTCACCAGCAAACACTCAAGACCCTCGCGAGGGGCCAAGCCTCGCGAGGCGGGCGACACAAGACCTCCTCAGGGGCAGCCTCGCTAGGCTGGCTCGCGAGGAGCGGAGAGATCAAGGCGAGGGGCACCTCGTGAGGTTCCCGTGACGTGAGCCATGACGACCAAGGCCAGGCGGGCGCAGAGTACTGGTTTCCTCTTTGGTGCTAAAGGAGCAGGTGCAGGCGAGGAGTCCCGAGGCATTAGGAAAAGCTTTCCATATCGGTGCAACAAGACCAAGACTAGCAGGACGGCAGGACGGAGGTCATCACGGAGCCCACAACGGCGTCACCACTAGAGCCTTTGGCAGGCAAAGACCACCTTTTGTCAGGATAGCTTGTACTAGCTGTCCCCCTTCAAATTGGCCGTTGTGGGATCCCTTCCCGCCTAATATTTGGGGAGAGGACCCGGGCCTCTATAAATAGGACTAGCCACCACCTTAGCAAGGGGACGGATCATTCAGATCATCCTCAACCACACAAGCTCACCGAGCTCAAGAACGCCTCTCCTCAGGAGGTAGTTCCTCCCTTGTACTTGTTCATCCCGGCCTACAAGGCAATCCACCACATCACACTGGAGTAGGGTATTACACCACATCGGTGGCCCGAACCAGTATAAACTCTTGTGTCCCTTGTTCTTCGGGTTCGGCGAGCTAAGCTTTGAGATCGTGGTGAGAGCATGAGCTAGGGGAGAGAGAGATCTTCATGTGCACCCCAGAGTTCGAACCTCAAGGGTTTTTCCAGAACCCGTGATCCGACATTTGGCGCGCCAGGTAGGGGTGCGCCGAAGCTTCTCTTCCATCAGCCGACCCGCCAACGCCCCGCAGTGCCGATGTCCGGCGACCCGAGGACCAACGTCGACCACTGGGCAGCTTGGCCAGTCAGGGTGGCACCGTCCGCCCAAGAAGACCTCAACTCCGCGATTCAAGCAGCCTGCGCACCGCCGAACGCCGCGGGGCGCGGGCGGCGCGGTTCGGCGCCTTCCACCCTTACCCCGCGGCGCGCGCGGGCCACCGCAAGGGCCTCAAGCTACGCCGCGGCGGCAGCGCCGCACACCCGACGGGAACAAGCAAACATGAGAGCCGCGCTCATAGTGGCGCGGGAGCTGCTGCGGTGCCGACTGGCAGAGAGCGGCCGCGATGCATTGCTGGAGCGCGTCGCTGAGCTGTTGGACGCTGCAACTAGGGGTACGCCACCTTTCTGCTCCTTGCCTACGCCTCAAGTTGTGGCCAGATCGCACGGTGGGCCTCGCCGCGCCCGCATGCTCCCAGGCGCACCAGGAGGGTTCATCGGCGTCGACGCGGCCAGCGGTGCCGGGCACCCAGCCGCACCTGTGCCTCCCCTAGTGGGCGCAGTCACGAACGTTGCCCCCCATGGCCCCCGCAGGATGCCACCCTACCATCCTCAGGGCAGTGCGCTGGGCCCGACGACGTGGAGCGCGGGGCGTCTCGGCGGAGGTTCCGGGACGGCGGCTCCGGAGGCCTATGTGCCCTGCATGATCGACCGAGAGTACACACCGGAGGATGACCCCGGCTCGTTCCTCGAGCCGGGTTGGAAAGAGGAGATGCTGGAAGTTGAGGCCTTCCAGGAGCCACCCAGGAGCCTCGCCGACCCTACCGATAACAACAACTGCATGGTACCGCTAATCTCTCAGGAGCAGGCTTACGCTAACCATGGGACGCAGGTGGATCAGGTCACAGCGGTGGACGACGACCCCAGCGCGGCAGCCTCACTTCCACCAGGGGAAGCACACTGGGGGCTGCGTGGGAGGGGCCTGGAGCAAGGCCCCTCTCCGCATCGCACGGAGCAAGGCGTCGCCCAGAGGTAGGTCCTCCGTCTGGGAGGCACTGGCGAAGCCTTCCCCCCGGAAGAGGGCTCGTGGTCGCCGAGGGCGCCGCTACCGTCCCCTTTGCCCCTTGGTGTCGTCCTGGTTTCCGGACGCCCCAACGGTGGTCGAGGGCAGCGCAAGGCGGTGCCCTCGTTTGGCGATATGAAGAAAGGCTCACGCCTGTGAAGGTCTCCGCCCGTGACACTCTCACGTAATAATGAGTGGGGCAATACACGCCCCGGAGTCTCCGGAGAGCCGCCCTCGGGCCTCGGGGGCTCCCGCCCACGTCCTACTGGAAGCACCATGCTCCGCGATGGCCGTCGACACTGTCCCCCAATGACTATGTTCACGGCCTATGAAAGCACTTAGCTCCGCGCTGGTGGGAAGACAAGAAGACTAGCTAGGTGCCGGACGCGGCCATTTGCTTTCAACCCCTCTTTTCTGTAGCTCGTTTTGCTGCCTTTTTGGATTTGAACTCGAAATTGCATTCCTAGTGGCAAGCATGGGGGGTATCCTGTTCGTTCGTGTTGATTTCATGAGTTTCTGGATTCGTGCCTTGTTTTGAGATTTGCGTCTGCTACCTTCCCCCCTTCCGAGCACCTCACGAGCGGGGGCTGGCCGTGGCATGCACGCACTATGCGCGAGGCCCCGCCATGACTGGCGCTCTGTGGGGACACTGACTCATAAGTCATGGTCACCGAATGCACGTGTACAATGATCCTAGAGATCAATGCTCACTGAACACACAGAAGCTGTATAACAAGAGTCTTACATCCATTCATACCGTCTTACATAAATTATGACCATTATGGTCAAGTCTTGAGTATAATTTCGCAGCGGAAATCTTCGTCGATAACTTGGACCCATGCCATCTGCCTTAACCCTACAGGCATTCTGACTGGGAAGCGTCCTAGCTTGCATGTTCGTCACTGAAGTATTCTTCATCATATCTTGTTCTTTCATGCCTAGCCAATAAAATAACCAGTGGCAAGCCAATGAGTACTTTGAATGTACTCGCAAGCAACCCATGTTTTGGTTCAAGATACAACAATCCATGATATAGGTAAATTTTTGCAGAAAGCTAGTTTTGAGTGCAATGACATGTTCAACAACTTGTAAGACGTGCATCAGGAGAATTCAACTAACCATGAGGACATGTTACAGATATCAACATAAATAGAGTGGGCATCAACCCAACTCAATCATGTCAAGTCCTTTGACTTGACCCAAGTAGTTCTTCCCACTTATCCAAACACATACACTGGTTTGTAAACATGTGGACGTAGCCCAAGAGCGGTTACCCAACTGTCCTTGACTGTGGACACGGCTATTCGAATAGTTTTACACGCTGCAGAGGTTGCACACTTTACGCACAAGATCCGGGGAACTTCCGTGTCATCCACGACCCGCGGTACCTCAAGTACCCGGGGTAAGCACCCGATCACTATCTTTCCCTAGACGACACTAACATAGAGTCCACTCGATTGGTAGTAACCCCCGTGCCCAACATTTCACAACTTAAAATTTGTGGAGCCTCGCTCCCATATTCATCACATACCACTGGCACGGGGTACCAACGGTGTGTCCGGTGCCCCATAAAAATGTTCTTGGCCGCCCTACCTGGCACGACCCCGTCTTGAGAGAGCGCAACAACAACTCTCCCGTCACTAGTAATGTGGGCTTCAAGCTAGTATCAGCCTAGGTAATCAATAATGGCCTTTCCCATATAAGGGTAGAGTGGTTGCACATGTAAGGTTGGAATAACGGTCGCAACTTAAACCAATCCGTTTTGAAAACAACACACAGACTTGCCTCGGTACACCACTTTGTCATCAAGTGGTTACCCAACTCATTATCTCCCTCGGGCATAAGTGGCACCCAACAAGGTTTTCGAAAAGTCTTTTGAAAATACTTTGTCTCCATCACCATGCATATTCCCGTCCCATTTGCGTAGCCACTACTATAGCATCCTATCTACTCCCACCGGCATAACCCTCATAAGGAGGTAGGGTCATGCACCATGCAAGTATCAACGAGGAAGTAACAGAGGCAACCCATCAAGGTGGTTACCACCTCATAATGATTCCGTTGCAACAATAATATGGTGCTATATGACATGCATAAAAAAGGTTTCATAGACATGGTCAAAGGGCTGCTTGCCTGTTTTAACAAAGTCTTCGAGGTCTTCAGATATCTCTGGTCCAACTCCAAGTATTTCGTCTGCTTCGTCAACTATCGTTGAAAGCAACCATAATAAGCAACACAACAAGGCAGAAAATAAAAGTGCTCTAAAAATATTGATTTCACTTTTCTAGGACATCTCTGGTTATATGAAAATTAACCAGAGCGGTTTCATTGGAATTGGGTCAGTGGATATTTCTAAACATTTTGATATGATGGAATCAAGGGGTTTATGGATTTGCAAGAAGTGTTCAGAAACATATTTTTGAAAAATGAGCAAAGGCACCCATTTAACAAATCACAATTTTAGAAGCATCTAGGTGTTGGTTTCACTGGATTTGGAGTTCAAATGAATTTCCTATGAATTTGCAAAGTTGACAAATATGAAGAAATGGCTCATTATATTGTGTGGCACAAAAAGTATTAATAAAAATGTTCATAAACTAAGTTTTGAACTTAGAAGCATCTAGGAATTTGAATCATGGCATTTGGATCAATTTTGAGCTCTCTGTGATTTTCTAAAGTTCATCACAGAAATAGGAAAATAGGGTTTTACGATATATGTGTGAAGAAAAGTTTCCTGGAAAAATGTGCAAACAGCACCATGTGATAGATCATGAATTTATGAACTACTACAAATTTGAATCATCAAATTTGGGGCTCTGTTGAATTATTTATGGATTTTTGAAGTTGACTAGAAAAAGAAAAAGGAAATAAGGCTTTAACCTTATCCTGCGCATGGGGCGACAGATAGACCGTCGGCCGGCCCAGTGGCTCGGCTGCGCGGGCTGAGGTGGTGATGTCGAAGGCGGCTTCACGGGGGTGCGTCTTCGCACAGGGGAGGCGGATCCGGCCGAAGCCTTTTCCACTTAAACGATCGGGCCCGCCCGCCGGGTCGCTGACGCGCAGGGCCCAGCAGCAGGCCGTCTTCAACCTCCCGCGCGCGCTCCGGCTGCGGGGAGGACCGGCTCCCACCGGCGATTGCCGGGTCTACAGAGCATCTCCGGCGACGCTCCGCCCACCGGCATGCTCAGGAGGCCACGCCGCACCCATCCATGTGCTTCACGCATGCCAGGGAGGGCTGTAGCGGCGATGGCCTGGATGGCCACGGAGGAGGCTGTCGGCGAGGTTTGGCACAGCGAGGCAGGCATGGGGAGGAGGAAATGGAGTGTGGGGCGAGTCGGCGGTGGTGGTGAGGGGGCTCTGGAGTGGCTAGGGAGAGAAGAGAGGCTCGGGATAGCCCGAATTTAGCACGGGGCCGGCGGCGGTTCCCCGTCCATGGAGGGCGATGGAGGGCACAAGGAGGGAGTCGGTCCAGGGGGTGCACGGGAGGGAGAGAGAGCCAAAGGAGTCGAGAGGGGGCTCGGGGTGGCCTTAAGTAGCCGACCCGTGGCTCACCTTGGACGCGGCGCACGGGTGGCCGCGGCAACGGCTCGGGAGGCCAGGAGGGAGGGCGAGGGGCTGTCTACGGCGTTCGTGGGAGATGAGTGGGGCAACAGGAAGAGAGAGGAGGAGCGGGGCGAGCTGCACGCGGCCACAGGAGCTGCGCGAGCATTGGCCGAGCCGGGCGGCTCTGGGCACGCGCCGCAGGTGGTGAGAGAGAGGGAGAGACGAGGGGGCCTGCACGATGGCATGTTGCGGACGTCGAGGCACCTCGACTGGCGTGAGGGGGAGGCACGAGGCGGTCGGGGGATGCGGTGTCAACGCTCGGGTGCTCTGCCACGCGCTCCAGAGCATGCAAACGGCTGGCATCCGCGGCTTTTTGCGCGCACTCGCGCGTCCACTTGTGTCTACTGGCTGCTGGGGGGAGTAAACAATGTGGCAAGGGCATTGGATGCCTTGGGGAGCCACTAGAGGAGAGGAGGGGTGGAGAGAGAGTGAACATGCTGCTGTCCAAAGAATAAAAGTGGATCCAGTCCCCCCTTCATCATTGCCTCTCGGGCAGGGAAGCACACCACAGGTAGAGGGGGACTAGGAGAGGTTGTGAGAAGAAGTTCAGCTCATGGAGATTAGTGGAAATGGCCAAAACATGCATTTTAAGTTTCTGCCAGAAGGTGTTTGATGTAGGTTTGGGCAAGCAAATGGACTTCCCTTGTCATGAGGCTTGACAGGGTCAAATGGCTTGAGAAAATAAGAGGTTCCACCAAGATTGAGTTAATTTGGGCAAATTTGCCAATGCAACTTTTGTAAACCCTAGAAATCAACAGAAATGGACTTTACAAGATTTAGTCATGCCAATCTATTCTCCTTGATGCACCACTGAGTGTAGTGTCATCATTTGAGGTTATGAACATGTCCACAAAAGTTGAGATCAAAAGGAAAAAGTTGCCAACGTAAATTTGTTCAAATTCGGTTCTGGACAGAGAGGGTTTTGGGGCACTTTGATCAAGATAACATTCCCTCCAACTTGTGCCATTTGGTCTAGATTCATTATTACACCATTTGAGCATGTGCACCAAGTTTGAGAGCATTTGGACATGTTTGACAGTGCAAAGTTGTTCAAACTTGAAAAAGGACAGAAGTGGTTTTGAGGGGGTTTCATGGGGTTTTACTATTCTCCATGACATGAGACTTGGCAAGATCATCAAACATGTCATATGTGACATGCTAGAATTTTCTTGGAATTTTTGGGGAATATTTCCTTTGTAAATATTTCAAAAGCTTTAAATATCCAGAAAGGGTTTTCGAGGGATTTGACCAATATTTTGAACATGACCATGTGTTGAAACTCTTATATATGGACAATATATGTCCACTGAGTTTCCCTAGGTTTTTCCCAAATATTTTTAAAGCATTAAAATAATTTTAACCTATTAAAGACCATTTCTGGACTTAAGAAAAAGCCTTTGAATAAAATAGGAAAATAACTTTTAAAATTATATTTTTGTGGTTTCTGGGTGTCCTATATCTAATAGGAGTCAAATATATTTTTGGAAATATTTTTACTGCCCTTAATTAAGTACTTGTAGTGCAAATCTCAATTCAGGGTTTTTTGGAAAAACTAATTTTTGAAAATACTATTTGGCCAAATTATTTTTGTAAGAAATTATTTTTATGTCCTATACACATGGCATGATCATTGGGAAAGGTTTTTGGATCAAGGAGAAGGAGTATAAGAGTTGTAGAATTTATTTGATTTTTCGAGCACTTGCAAACAGCAGTCAAACATTCAATCAAAGCAAAGACAAAACACACAAAAGTTTTTTGTCAAACAACATTTTATCATGATTCATTAGCTTAAGTGTTGTGGCATGAAAATCAGGGTGTGACAGACCTACCCCCTTACAAGAATCTCGTCCCCGAGATTCCCAGACTAGGCGCGGAAAGGGATACAGAAACTTGGATTTGGGGTAGTCTTCACGTCCTCATACTGCTTCTGCTTCCGTTTGGTGCTCCATTGAACCTTGAAGTACTTGATGGCGTGGCTTCGTGTTTGTCGTCCTGCTTGAGCCAGGTTGCTAAGGGGTTTCTTGCATTGGTCAGGTTGGGCTGGGGGTCGATGGCTTGGTGATCGATGTCCTTGTTAGTGATCGGGCTAGCTAGGAAGTCGAAAACACTTTCGGAGTTGTGTCATGTGGAAATATTACGCACAGTGGGTAACTCAAGTGGTAACTCTAGCTGGTAGCTGTCTACTTTTCGTCTCGCAGTGATCTCGAAGGGGGACGGTAAATCTTGGTGTGAGCTTCCTTTTCACATGGAAATGCTCGGTTTCTTTAATAGGAGTGGTTTGCAGATACGCGCGGTCTTCGACGAGGAAGTTCACTTCTTGACGATGGTGGTTGGTATAGTTCTTCCTCCTTGACATGATGGTCTTCAGATGTTGCCTAACCAGCTGAAGAACTCTTCTTCCATCTTCAGGTGGACATGCATGTCCTCAAGTAAAGATGATAACTAACTTGCCCAAGTACTTTATGAAGTATATGGGGTACGTAGAGTGGGCTGAGGCATTGGTGGTGGTCACAGTTGAGTATTGGCCAAGGTCTTATCGATCTAAAGCAAAAGCCCAAGGTCAGGATCCGACCATGTTATGGCTTGGTGGCGCTTAAGGGTTTCGAGGACTCTAGGGTGCGAGTGAACGTTTATCATCTTATCCTTGAGCACAGATTCTGAGACGCCAACTGTCCTATCTAGTCTTCCAAAGAAATCACATCACATTACCGAAAGAATCATCCCATATAGGTCAACTCCAATCATCACACATGCTATTCATATCCTCATGACTCCCAAGAGGAGGTCTAACAAAATTATACATGTCTACGATCCCAAAAAATCATATGTATGGCTATCCCTATGTAAAAATCCATGGGTAGAGCATAGAAGCTACTAAGATTCAATTAAACATGACAATCCAAGTGCTCAGCCCATTCTTCCAAGGTCCAAGGTAGTGCATCTCTATCCTAAGGAAACACGTCGTATGCCACTCCAAGATCTTGTTGCCTTCCTATGAATCAACTCCAGCAGCCCATTATCTTCCATCAATCGCAATCCATTAATTCTACAAATCCAATGTTTATGGTGTCCCACATGATCTCCTAATGTCCTATAATCCCCAGATACATGAAAGGGCTATCTTTGCTATAGTCAGTCCACCGATTCCCATTATCGGGGTCGAGTAAACTCCAAGGTCAGGCTCTATATAGACCCCTAAATCAACTTCGACAATTAACCCAATCTCCTAGTTTATCGTCCACTGAGAAACGTGGTATCATGATTGAGATCTTCAGTCTAAATCCAATTTACTCCAAACCATGTAGGCTTACTCAACATCTATACCCAACTAGGATCACCTACTTAAATCCAAATCTCATGTCCAACGGGAATTTCTATATGTCTCCCCCAAGTCAATACCGTAATGCCAACTATCTTCTATGAATGTCCCCTTGGCTAAGTCAAATCCTTATACTTCCGAGAATTTTAGCTTGCAATCATAATTGTCCAATTTACTCAGGGGCAATGAGAGTCATGCTACTCTATTAACTGATCCCACCATGTTCATCTACCAACATGAAAGCCTCATAATCCACCAAATAGTCTCATATAATTTCTCAAAGTCATTGATATAAACTCATCGAGTCATTTGTCCTCTATTCCTATATCCTCAAATTGGTCTTCCCTATGGCATCGCCAGTTCTTGTGCTATATTAGGATGACAATGTGCTTGCTCACTACGTCCACTAGTTCCATAATGAGCCCAGTGTTGTGCAAGGTTATAGAGGCTTAACTGGTTCTCTCGCAATTCCGTAGGTCAAGCTCATGGTTAAGGATTTGAGCTGGGGCATCTTGTGAAGTCTCGAAGGTTCTAGAGATGGGTTTCCAGTCTTGAGGTGTAAACATACGGGGTTGCACTTGGTCTAGGAGGCTGTAGCAAAAGTTTTCAGTGCTAGTTGGTCGCCGAGGTGGAGTCCTTGGTGCATCTTGCCTTGCTGGTCTTCAATTGAGGAGAGAGATGAGAGGGAAAAGTAGCATAGAGGAGGTGGGATGCCCTAAGGAGGTTCTATAGTGCAAGTGCAAACAAATAGGTGCAAAAGGGCCAAACAAAAGAAACAAGGTAAGGAAGGTGATATAGTCGCATACTTGTTGCCTAGGGCAAAAGTATCAAAACACAAACAAATAAAAAAAACACAATCATGGTTCTATTTGAACCATCATACGGACTCGACTACGCATAGGGGGTACACGACTCTTCCTACCCTAGGGGTTCTCGGACTCAGTAGTCGTGCCTTGTGCCTCATGCAGTCTTCTGAGTTTTCCTCAGGTGTTGCTACGTCTCTTGTAGCTGTTCGATGAAACGATCTGGGTTGAGCCTGAAGAGTCTTCAACAACTTCTCGCCTGTTGAAGTGATGGGGTGAAGGTGGCTCCTCGTAGCTGGCATTGACTCGGTCTTCTGTTGTCTTCTTAATCATGACGATCCCTTTTGCCTTTTAAGGCGTCAAGGGTTTCGGGTAAGCAATCATTTATGCAATGACATTAACAAGGCATAGTAGAGGTCCAACCTATCGGTTACGTTGATGACAACATCGACACCAAGAGCGGGGGACGAAGAGAACCGTTTTCCTGCTCACTATAGTGAGGCGGACCAAATGGCGAGGTTCTCATCCACCGGTGGTTGCCGATACAACAACAGTAAGGACAGGGTTGCTCTATTAGCGATGTATATCATGATCTTGCATATCCTATACCCTGATCATCGCAGGCCAAGGTTGCATCATCCTGGGGCAGTGTCGGGGGTGTCACCATCTTCGAGGTCTTGATGTCCTCATTCCTTGAGAAGGTATCTTCTGTTGGTACCGTCTTCTCGTGGTGTCGCCAAACTTGTGTTCAGAAGGTGTGGGTGAATGTCTGGCAAGATGTCTTCCTTCTAGGTTACCCACGAGGGTTACAGGGAATCCTGTGGTCAGGGGCTTAAAGGTACTAGCGGCCATTTGCAAAAGTTTTGAAGGGGAAGAGATTAATAAGGAAAGTATACCTTGGTTTTCGAAGAAAAACTGAGAAGGGAATAGAAGTATAGATAGTTTTGAAAACTAGTAGTAGTTTGGAAATGGTCCTACCCTAACTAACAACCATGTTAACTAAGGCTTCCTACAGTCAGGATGGCTTTGATACAAGCTCTGTGGGGACACCGACTCATAATTCGTGGTCACCGAATGCACGTGTATAGTGATCCCAGAGATCAATGCTCACTGAACACACAGAAGCTGTATAACAAGAGTCTTACATCCATTCATACCGTCTTACATAAATTATGACCATTATGGTCAAGTCTTGAGTATAACTTTGCAGCAGAAATCTTCGTCGATAACTTGGACCCATGCCATCTGCCTTAACCCTACAGGCATTCTGACTGGGAAGCGTCCTAGCTCGCATTTTCGTCACTGAAGTATTCTTCATCATATTCTGTTCTTTCATGCCTGGCCAATAAAATAACCAGTGGCAAGCCAATGAGTACTTTGAATGTACTCGCAAGCAACCCATGTTTTGGTTCAAGATACAACAATGCATGATATAGGTAAATTTTTGCAGAAAGCTAGTTTTGAGTGCAATGACATGTTCAACAACTTGTAAGACGTGCATCAGGAGAATTCAAGTAACCATGAGGACAGGTTACAGATATCAACATAAATAGAGTGGGCATCAACCCAACTCAATCATGTCAAGTCCTTTGACTTGACCCAAGTAGTTCTTCCCACTTATCCAAACACATACACTGGTTTGTAAACATGTGGACGTAGCCCAAGAGCGGTTACCCAACTGTCCTTGACCGTGGACACGGCTATTCGAATATTTTTACACTCTGCAGAGGTTGCACACTTTACCCACAAGATCCGGGGAACTTCCGTGCCATCCACGACCCGCTGTACCTCAAGTACCCGGGGTAAGCACCCGGTCACTATCTTTCCCTAGACGACACTAACATAGAGTCCACCCGATTGGTAGTAACCCCCGTGCCCAACATTTCACAACTTAAAATTTGTGGAGCCTCGCTCCCATATTCATCACATACCACTGGCACGGGGTACCAACGGTGTGTCCGGTGCCCCATAAAAATGTTCTTGGCCGCCCTACCTGGCACGACCCCGTCTTGAGAGAGCGCAACAACAACTCTCCCGTCACTAGTAATGCGGGCTCCAAGCTAGTATCGGCCTAGGTAATCAATAATGCCCTTTCCCATATAAGGGTAGAGTGGTTGCGCATGTAAGGTTGGAATAACGGTCGCAACTTAAACCAATCCGTTTTGAAAACAACACACACACTTGCCTCGATACACCACTTTGTCATCAAGTGGTTACCCAACTCATTATCTCCCTTGGGCACAAGTGGCACCCGACAGGGTTTTCGAAAAGTCTTTTGAAAATACTTTGTCTCCATCACCATGCATATTCCCGTCCCATTTGCGTAGCCACTACTATAGCATCCTATCTACTCCCACCGGCATAACCCTCATAAGGAGGTAGGGTCATGCACCATGCAAGTATCAACGAGGAAGTAACAGAGGCAACCCATCAAGGTGGTTACCACCTCATCATGATTCCGTTGCAACAACAATATGGTGTTATATGACATGCATAAAAAAGGTTTCATAGACATGGTCAAAGGGTTGCTTGCCTGTTTTAACAAAGTCTTCGAGGTCTTCAGATATCTCTGGTCCAACTCCAAGCATTTTGTCTACTTCGTCAACTATCGTTGAAAGCAACCATAATAAGCAACACAACAAGGCAGAAAATAAAAGTGATCTAAAAATATTGATTTCACTTTTCTAGGACATCTCTGGTTATATTAAAATTAACCAGAGCGGTTTCATTGGAATTGGGTCAGTGGATATTTCTAAACATTTTGATATGATGGAATCAAGGGGTTTATGGATTTGCAAGAAGTGTACAGAAACATATTTTTGAAAAATGAGCAAAGGCACCCATTTAACAAATCACAATTTTAGAAGCATCTAGGTGTTGGTTTCACTGGATTTGGAGTTCAAATGAATTTCCTATGAATTTGCAAAGTTGACAAATATGAAGAAATGGCTCATTATATTGTGTGGCACAAAAAGTATTAATAAAAATGTTCATAAACTAAGTTTTGAACTTAGAAGCATCTAGGAATTTGAATCATGGCATTTGGATCAATTTTGAGCTCTCTGTGATTTTCTAAAGTTCATCACAGAAATAGGAAAATAGGGTTTTACGATATATGTGTGAAGAAAAGTTTCCTGGAAAAATGTGCAAACAGCACCATGTGATAGATCATGAATTTATGAACTACTACAAATTTGAATCATCAAATTTGGGGCTCTGTTGAATTATTTATGGATTTTTGAAGTTGACTAGAAAAAGAAAAAGGAAATAAGGCTTTAACCTTATCCTGCGCACAGGGCGACAGATAGACCGTCGGCCGGCCCAGCGGCTCGGCTGCGCGGGCAGAGGTGGTGATGTCGAAGGCGGCTTCACGGGGGTGCGTCTTCGCATAGGGGAGGCGGATCCGGCCGAAGCCGTTTCCACTTAAACGGTCGGGCCCGCCCGCCGGGTCGCTGACGCGCAGGGCCCAGCAGCAGGCCGTCTTCAACCTCCCGCGCGCGCTCCGGCCGCGGGGACCGGCTCCCACCGGCGATTGCCGGGGCTACAGAGCATCTCCGGCGACGCTCCGCCCACCGGCATGCTCAGGATTGCCGGGGCTACAGAGCATCTCCGTCGGGCGTCTGAGCGACACCACATAAAGGGCTTATAAAGAAATAAATAAATAACAAGCATGCCGCAGTCGGGCGTCTTAGCGACACCACATAAAGGGCTTATAGATAAAAGAAATAACAAGCATGCCACAGTCGGGCGTCTATGCGACCCCACATAAAGGGCTTATAAGAGAATAGTCGCAGTGAGTATCCAGGAGGTAGAACCGTCCCAGGGATACTCAATAATTCAAATAATGTAAATGGTTAGTCCACAATAATAATAATCATAATCCTCATATGTCATAGGTCATAATCAATGTTCTAGTTTAGCCGTTTCTCCATCCGAAAACCGTCACTAGACCCATCTCAGACTGTAGTCCTAACCCATGGACATGGCTATCCAAATAGATTTAACCTCTGCAGAGGGTGTACTCTTTACCCACGAGTAACGGATTTATTTAGTCCATCGGGACTAATTCCGCCTACGGCCTTTTAATTGAAAACACGCCTGACCTGCACACACCAGCTTAACTTACCGGTGTCTGGAATCACCCACGACACATGTCAAGCAAAACTCTAAGTGGGGAGGCTACAACCTCGACGTAGCATGGGATCAAATTTATATCGCGCGCTCTAAGGGGTGCCCCCTCTCGGTCCCAACCGGAAACACCCATGCCCCCGGACCAGGTGGCATGCCTACCGGATGCATCCGGTATCTTCCACCATGGCCTCTCTGTACGGTGTGTGCTAGGAAGGGGTTGACAACCTACTGAACCGTACCCTACCTGCGGCAGGGACAAGTGGTAGTACGAAACAAGTATGGGGGTTTACTGGAACAAGACTCGATCTATGGCCGACTCAGGAGGTTCAAGTATTCATTGTATGATTAGCATAACAAATATATTTCAAGTAATAGACAGAATCACCGCTCATCATACCTCATCATGCCATACCGGACACACTCGTCTCGAGGAGGAACTAGGGACAAGCTCGTGTCTACCCAAGACCACGACTTTCCCGGCTTCCTTCCGGTATGCATGAAAAGCTCACGAGGATGATCACTATCACCAGCATATCCATTTCTAACAGCAAAGAATCTCCATTATGCACTCATGCATATGATTTTATCGTCACATAAAATAACGAATGCTCCATGTCAAGGTGGTGTTGTAACCGTAATCAAACAACACCCAAAAATATCATGCCAGGGTTCAGAATGCTTGCCTTCAAGGTGTGGAGGGGTGAGGTGCACACCAAAACTTTTGAAAGTTATAAACTCTCCTCCAAAATCCTATTTTGAAAAAATATACAAATAACATATATTTCAAAAACAGTACAAAACGTTGTCCTAAATATTTTTTAAATAAATCTTAAAATAAACTAGGTGAAATTTGAGAGAGGTAGGACAAAGAATCAACTCATTTGGAGTTTTATTTTAAAAGATATAGCCAGTCAAAGTTCTGTTTTTAATAAAACCAGAAAAAGAAAACGTTTCGGGGAAAAATACGCTTTCGAAGCAGAGGAGACGTACTTCAGGGGTTTACGCGGCCACTTAAACACGTGGTGGCGGGGCTGGGTCACTGAAAGTGGGTCCAGCGGGCCCACTGGTCAGGTTTGACTAGTCCCCCGCCCTCTTCCTCCTCTGTCCGAGCCGAGGCGGGGACTCCGGCGATCGACGCCGGTGAACGACGGCCCCTAGGAGCCATCCGAGGGTGGGGAAGGATCCACCGCTCCAGGATGATCCTTCCGGTAGTCGAAAGGGCCCCGGGGACGGAGGGGATCGTCGGTGGCGAGCTTCGCGGCGGCGGAGGCTTCGGGCACGATTGGGGATTTGGGCTGTGGTGGCTCCCGATCGAAGCTTAGAGGCTGGGCGACTCCGCACAGTCATGGGGAGTCGGACGATGGCGTTGGATGGGTGGGGGAGGGTCTGGTTGCGACGAATGGCATCGGGAGGCGGCGGCGGCCGAACCGGCCGGAGTCGAGGAAGACTGCTACCAACCGCCGATTGCTGGCTGAGGGAGTGCTACGGGGGTGTCCTGGGGTCGCCTGAGTGCTCGGAGGAGCTCGGGGGCCTCCTTTTATAGCGCAACGAGGCTGGTTCCGCGGTGGTGGATAAGAACGACGGCGAGTCGCCGTTCTGTAGTGGTTAGGGCGACGTGGCGGCGACGAGCACTAGCGGACGGGCTTGAGGATAGGCTCGGACTGTACAGGGGGCAGCTGGCGCGCTGCTGCGGCTCGGGCGGCGCCGTCCATGGCAGGAGCCCATTGTGGCCGGCCGCTAGCCGCCGTGGCCGACCTGACGGCGGTGCTGTAGGGCGCCAGGGGTGGCTCTGCGACGAGGGAGGGGGCGGGCGTGCTGGCTGCGAGTGGGGAGAGGCCAGAGCGGGCGCGGGGAGGCGGCCGTGCGACGCGACGGCTCGGGCGCCCGCACGTGCAAAACATGCGCTCTGGGCGCGCCCAGAGCACGCATGGGACATGCTCGACATAATGCCAGGGCAGCCTAGAGTGCTAGAGCGAGGCTGGAAATTAACAGGACTAGGTTAGAGCTAGCAAGGGGGCTAATGGACATGGTGGTTAGGTCAGGGGATCAAGTTCACAATGCAAACTAATAATCATGCCAAATCTGCCCATGCACTCAAGGTGTTCGTCAGAATGCTAAGTGCATCTAGGCAACTCTTGGAGTGGCCAAAAACTCCAGACCAGTGTCTCCCTAGATGCAGATGATGATGGCAAGATCATTTGGGCAAAACCAGAAACTTGTTAGTGCAAGTTTTGCAAACCTTCAGTTTTGGGCAGAAAGAAGAAGGCCTTATTGCATGCACTTAAAACCCTCCAATGGGTCCACTCTCCTGGACTTAAGGGTTTTGCGGGGTGGTCTATAAGTAGGAAAAAGCTCAGGGTTACTAGAGCAAGATAATTTAGGGTTGCAGTACAAATCACTAAGCTGGACCAGAATGAAAAAGAGGTTGATTCACTCAAATATTTCAAAGAACACCAATGGTTTTTTGCATAGAGTTGGATTATAGGCATCTACTGACATCTCTAAACACTTGGAAGGATTTTTAAAGAAATATTTAAATAGGTTGTAGTACAAAAATACCTACTGGTCTAGATTTGAAAAGTTGATGTAGAGCTCAAAATCTCCAATAACCAAAAGATATTTTTGCATAAAAGTGATGTGGAAACATCACATGACATCCCCAAATTTTGGTGAAAATTTTAAATGCATTAATCAAATGGTTGCAGTGCAACAGAGACTCCAAATTCATGAAAAATCATTTTAAAAGAATAAAGCTCAGGAAAAACAATTATGCCCATAAATCCACTGATAAAGAATTGTTTTATTGGGAGAGTATACAAGTCCAATAATATTTTTGGAAAGTTCTCACTTGAGGTAAAAACCCACAATATTAAAGAGAAGAGGGGTTCTGAAATCAAAAGATAAATCCAGACAAATGGAAAAGTTTAATTTCCTGGCAAAATTTTAATTAATAAAACAAGGTCAAAATTTTGGGGTGTTACAACACTACCCCCTTAAGAAAAATCTCATCCTCGAGATTTGCTAAAAGCTGTTTTGAACAAACATTGCTCTTACCAAAGGAAATCATTCTACTATGCAATAAAATGTGGCTACAGTGAGAGGGCAATAAGTGGTGTAAAAACTACAGTGTGGTATACTGGCGTTGCGTGGAAAAATCCATGGTTGGGGGAAAAACGAGATATTTCTACGTTGGATACAGTAATTTAGAATAAAATCTAAATTACTAAATTATGCTGGTCGTACCCGAGAGCACAGTGCTCCCTCTGGCTGACAGGTGGACCCGGGCCCACTGTCGGCCTCTTCTTCTACCTCTGGCTCTCTCTTCTTGCTCTCTCTCGCGGTCTTTCCCGCGCTTTCTCCACCGGCGACGTCTAGCGCGTAGGGCATCTAGGCCGTACTGCGGTAGTGCGCGGCGTGCTAGCTGCCGGTGCAGCGTGCACTCACCTCGCGGGCCAGTGCACTATCGGCACTACTCGCGGATTCGCCTCCGAACACCGGCGATCGAGCGACGAGCGGCGCTGGTGGACCTCGCCCACCGTACGCCGATCTCGAGCTATAAAATGACCGCGGTGCTCCTTTCTTCTTCCTCACACCTGGCGTCACTTCTACTTCTCCTTCCTTCTCCTCCATTGCTGTCGCAGGAGCTCGACACGAGGCTCTAATGGCGGAGGTGATGCCGGACTGGTACGTGGTCCTGGTGTGTGGAGGTTTGGCGACGTTGCTGGGGGTTCTCCGTGCTCCTGTGCGCGATGATCCTTGATGATCGTCGTGATGCTGCCGCTCGAGTGTTAGCTCTTCGCGGTGGCGGCGATCACGAGGATTAGGTGCGGCATCGAGTGCTAACTGCTGTCAGTGTGCTGGAGCAACTTGCGCCCGAATGATTACTCACAAATCTCTCTTACTGAGACTGTGGTGTTCTCGGGTGTGACTAGATAGGTGCAAAATGTGTACGGGGATTTGTAATTAGTGCACGAGGTCCAGTGGTTGTGGTTGTGAGTCTGCCACTGCGTGAATAAAAATCTACGTCGTGAAGAGGCATATGCTGCAGCAACTCAGGGAAAGAAATCTCACTACAAAATTTATCGTGAGTGAAAAATTAGTTAAATCCAAATTAACAGTAGTAAAACTGCACACATAATTGAAACCAAAAATTTTGATCTGTCGCACAAATTTTGGATACCACGTACAAGTTACAACACATAAATAAATACTGGGATAATAAACATAGCGGTGACGTCTACAATAAAAAAGGCAAAAGGACATGGTCCTGAGAAAACGTCTCTGGTACTGGGGCGCACTCTTCTTCTATCGGGGGAAGCGTGTTGACCAGTCGATGAACGCGTCTCTCCTGGTCAGGCCTCAGTGGTCTGCCAATAGCAATCTGAGGATTTAAATCAGCGAGGCTCTGGAGATAACCCATTACCCGTTGAGTCAAACGCTCTTGAGCGATAATATACTGGGCAAGGTTGGCCAGTACTGGATCTCTCTCAATTCGTCCACCGGGAAAAGATGCTACTTCTCCGGGTGCTGCACGACTGGGAAAGTAATAATACCCTCGTTCGTTGGCATAGGGTACCGCGAATCGAAGACGAGCAAGTGCTTCGCACGCGGCAGCTTCAATGGCCATATGTGGAGTCGGCAAGGATTTCCCCACGAAGGAGACTTCCGTTGGGTCTTGGTTTGGGTTTGCGGGAGGGATGTGCACCACTGCCCAATATTTCGAGGTGGATGGGGTGATCCTCGATTTGAGCAACTCGTACTGCGGTGGATGGATGGCACTCATGGTACTGCAGGTAAAGTCCCACAATAATTTAACAAAACTACCCGGGGTTGCGTCTGGAGTTCTCAGATAAATACTGGGGGTCGGCATGGCAAAGAAATGGCTGTGCGGGTTGTGCATAAGGTGAGGGGTACTTGGCAAGGTCACGAGGTGGCCTTTTATATAGCATTGGGGCTGGGTTATTTACCGTGGTGAAGGGTAACTGGTTCTGTTCTATGGGTCGGGGTAAATGCCACAGATACTCATATCTCATAAATGTGACGCATTACTGTGGGTGTCGTCGGGGTGGTTTTTGGTAGCTGCGCCCGGAATTAAAAAAAGTAACTGTACACTGACGTACTTATGCATGGCTACTATTCAGAAATAGGGGCGCACAAGCAGACAGCATTTAATAATGGTGATACAGGATCACACAATTACAAGGCGTAGAAATACTAAGGCTCGCTACCACTCGAGCGACTTAGTCTACTTCGTTAATATCTAAGCGGGCTTGCCTTGCGGACGTCGAGGCTTCTCCACGGGTTTCACCGTCGGGATTAGCCGGATGAGGTTGAGGGGCTGCAGGGTCGGGGTAGCGATGATGGCCATCACGGGGGTTGTTGGCCACAATCCCGTTGGAGCGTGTTCCCAAAAGACGACGAAGCACTTCTGGGGACACCAAAGTATTTTGGTCGATGGTTGGGGCAGACCTCAAGGACTCGATCGGGTGTCCGAACAGCACGACTGGGTGGTCGGCGTGGGGCTCCTCTTCTCCTCTCGCCGGGGCTCGGTGAACCAGTTCTCCACGAGCTGCGATCAGATCAAGGGTGATTTGATCGAACAGCTTCTCTAGTGCACTTACATAGCGCACCAGATGCAATAGTGCAGGACCCGTCTCGTGATCTCCGTTGGCAACCTGGGGCGGCCTACCATACCCGTCACGGCTGGGGTAGTAGTAGAATGAGCGACAGTTAACTCTGGGCGACAAGTGCCGGGGTTGAACTATAGCCTCTCGAGCTGCCAGTTGGATGGCTTGTGGCTCAAAGGAAGTTGTCCTTCCAGTGAACCTGTAGGGGCGTTCTGGTGATAGACCCCTACCATAGATATGTACAGTGGCCCAGAACTGACGGCTCTCACCGCTCATGAGTCCTTGGTACACAACATACTCTGGGGGCTTTTCTAATGCATAGGCATGGCGGGTGAGGTTTGCGAGCACGGTCACAAAACCTCCAAGGTTGGTTGCTGTGGTCTCATTGTGAACAATGGGGCCAGGCATTATGGCTTGGTTTGGGGGTAGAGGCTGTTCTGTGCTGGGTAGAGGCTAGCATGCCCTTTTTATAGAAAAGGGGACGGAGCCTTCCTTCGCATGCTTGCAAATGAGACATATTAGGTGTCGGTCACTAGCGCGTGATCGACAGGCTAGGCTGAAAGGTTGGGCACCGACTGCCAAAAGCATCGGGGTCACTGTGTGGCTATCTTACGCGAGAAGCTTGGCCGGGGTTAGGTTAAGGTCTGGTGGGTTGGTTAACCTAGGTTTATTGATCTGGCTAAGATAGGATTAGCCAATGGTCAGCCTGGCTCTGATACCAAGTTTGTGAGGACCGGTTTTTCGGGACATTAATTTTCCAGAAAATGGCCTTGTGCTCACCAGCCCTAGGATTACTGTTAGCTGATGAGGCGCCAACTTGATACAGAAATTCCAAGCAAAGTACAAAATATGCAGTACAAGACCATTGTGGCCTATGAGTACAACACTTGGTTTCTAGTTGTTGATGGCGGAAGCGGTTTGTGGTTCATCTGCGTCTATGGGACTCCATTTCCCACAGGAACAGCTGACCAAGATAACTCCTATCTTCGCGAGGCTGCTATCATCATTGCGTAGGTTCCGGGAATGTCACCGCAACTCTCCTCTCCGTGCGAGAAATCTGGCCAAGCCAATAGCCAGGGACAAGCCAGTGAGTACTTTGGAATGTACTCGCAAACATTATGAACACAGGTATAATATAACAACAGATAATCATGCTCCGAAATATTCTATGATCATAACGTCTGTCACGAAATAAACAAAATTCATGATGCACGCATGCAGGTTAAATATGAATATGCAATACGGGAGTAGGAATAGAGTGCACCGATCGAGTGTCTGAAGCGACGCCTCGAAAGGATAATAAGATAAATCATGCCTCAGTCGGGCGTCTGAGCGACACCACATAAAGGGCTTATAAAGAAATAATAAATGGCAAACATGCCGCAGTCGGGCATCTGAGCGACACCACATAAAGGGCTTATAAAGAATAAATAAATAACAAGCATGCCGCAGTCGGGCGTCTGAGCGACACCACATAAAGGGCTTATAGATAAAAGAAATAACAAGCATGCCACAGTCGGGCGTCTATGCGACCCCACATAAAGGGCTTATAAGAGAATAGTCGCAGTGAGTATCCAGGAGGTAGAACCGTCCCAGGGATACTCAATAATTCAAATAATGTAAATGGTTAGTCCACAATAATAATAATCATAATCCTCATATGTCATAGGTCATAATCAATGTTCTAGTTTAGCCGTTTCTCCATCCGAAAATAGTCACTAGACCCATCTCAGACTGTAGTCCTAACCCATGGACATGGCTATCCAAATAGATTTAACCTCTGCAGAGGGTGTACTCTTTACCCACGAGTAACCGATTTATTTAGTCCATCGGGACTAATTCCGCCTACGGCCTTTTAATTGAAAACACGCCTGACCTGCACACACCAGCTTAACTTACCGGTGTCTGGAATCACCCACGACACATGTCAAGCAAAACTCTAAGTGGGGAGGCTACAACCTCGACGTAGCATGGGATCAAATTTATATCGCGCGCTCTAAGGGGTGCCCCCCTCTCGGTCCCAACCGGAAACACCCATGCCCCCGGAGCAGGTGGCATGCCTACCGGATGCATCCGGTATCTTCCACCATGGCCTCTCTGTACGGTGTGTGCTAGGAAGGGGTTGACAACCTACTGAACCGTACCCTACCTGCGGCAGGGACAAGTGGTAGTACGAAACAAGTATGGGGGTTTACTGGAACAAGACTCAATCTATGGCCGACTCAGGAGGTTCAAGTATTCACTGTATGATTAGCATAACAAATATATTTCAACTAATAGACAGAATCACCGCTCATCATACCTCATCATGCCATACCGGACACACTTGCCTCGACGAGGAACTAGGGACAATCTCGTGTCTACCCAAGACCACGACTTTCCCGGCTTCCTTCCGGTATGCATGAAAAGCTCACGAGGATGATCACTATCACCAGCATATCCATTTCTAACAGCAAAGAATCTCCATTATGCACTCATGCATATGATTTTATCGTCACATAAAATAACGAATGCTCCATGTGAAGGTGGTGGTGTAACCGTAATCAAACAACACCCAAAAATATCATGCCAGGGTTCAGAATGCTTGCCTTCAAGGTGTGGAGGGGTGAGGTGCACTCCAAAACTTTTGAAAGTTATAAACTCTCCTCCAAAATCCTATTTTGAAAAAATATACAAATAACATATATTTCAAAAACAGTACAAAAAGTTGTCCTAAATATTTTTGAAATAAATCTTAAAATAAACTAGGTGAAATTTGAGAGAGGTAGGAAAAAGAATCAACTCATTTGGAGTTTTATTTTAAAAGATATAGGCAGTCAAAGTTCTGTTTTTAATAAAACCAGAAAAAGAAAACGTTTCTGGGAAAATACGCTTTCGAAGCAGAGGAGACGTACTTCAGGGGTTTACGCGACCACTTAAACACGTGGTGGCGGGGCTGGGTCACTGACAGTGGGTCCAGCGGGCCCACTGGTCAGGTTTGACTAGTCCCCCGCCCTCTTCCTCCTCTGTCCGAGCCGAGGCGGGGACTCCGGCGATCGACGCCGGCGAACAACGGCCCCTAGGAGCCATCCGAGGGTGGGGAAGGATCCGACGCTCCAGGATGATCCTTCCGGTAGTCGAAAGGGCCCCGGGGACGGAGGGGATCGTCGACGGCGAGCTTCGCGGCGGCGGAGGCTTCGGGCACGATTGGGGATTTGGGCTGTGGTGGCTCCCGATTGAAGCTTAGAGGCTGGGCGACTCCGCCCAGTCAAGGGGAGTCGGACGGTGGCGTTGGATGGGTGGGGGAGGGTCTGGTTGCGACGAATGGCACCGGGAGGCGGCGGCGGCCGAACCGGCCGGAGTCGAGGAAGACTGCTACCAACCGCCGATTGCTGGCTGAGGGAGTGCTACGGGGGTGGTCTGGGGTCGCCTGAGTGCTCGGAGGAGCTCGGGGGCCTCCTTTTATAGCGCAACGAGGCTGGTTCCGCGGCGGTGGATAAGAACGACGGCGAGTCGCTGTTCTGTAGTGGTCAGGGCGACGTGGCGGCGACGAGCACTAGCGGACGGGCTTGAGGATAGGTTCGGACTGTACAGGGGGCAGCTGGCGCGCTGCTGCGGCTCGGGCGGCGCCGTCCATGGCAGGAGCCCACTGTGGCCGGCCGCTAGCTGCCGTGGACGACCTGACGGCGGTGCTGTAGGGTGGCAGGGGCGGCTCTGCGATGAGGGAGGGGGCGGGCGTGCTGGCTACGAGTGAGGAGAGGCCAGAGCGGGCGCAGGGAGGCGGCCGTGCGACGCGGCGGCTCGGGCGCCCGCACGTGCAAAACGTGCGCTCTGGGCGCGCCCAGAGCACGCATGGGACATGCTCGACATAATGCCAGGGCAGCCTAGAGTGCTAGAGCGAGGCTGGCAATTAAAAGGACTAGGTTAGAGCTAGCAAGGGGGCTAATGGACATGGTGGTTAGGTCAGGGGATCAAGTTCACAATGCAAACTAATAATCATGCCAAATCTGCCCATGCACTCAAGGTGTTCGTCAGAATGCTAAGTGCATCTAGGCAACTCTTGGAGTGGCCAAAAACTCCAAACCAGTGTCTCCCTAGATGCAGATGATGATGGCAAGATCATTTGGGCAAAACCAGAAACTTGTTAGTGCAAGTTTTGCAAACCTTCAGTTTTGGGCAGAAAGAAGAAGGCCCTATTGCATGCACTTAAAACCCTCCAATGGGTCCACTATCCTGGACTTAAGGGTTTTGCAGGGTGGTCTATAAGTAGGAAAAAGCTCAGGGTTACTAGAGCAAGATAATTTAGGGTTGCAGTACAAATCACTAAGCTGGACCAGAATGAAAAAGAGGTTGATTCACTCAAATATTTCAAAGAACACCAATGGTTTTTTGCATAGAGTTGGATTATAGGCATCTACTGACATCTCTAAACACTTGGAAGGATTTTTAAAGAAATATTTAAATAGGTTGTAGTACAAAAATACCTACTGGTCTAGATTTGAAAAGTTGATGTAGAGCTCAAAATCTCCAATAACCAAAAGATATTTTTGCATAAAAGTGATGTGGAAACATCACATGACATCCCCAAATTTTGGTGAAAATTTTAAATGCATTAATCAAATGGTTGCAGTGCAACAGAGACTCCAAATTCATGAAAAATCATTTTAAAAGAATAAAGCTCAGGAAAAACAATTATGCCCATAAATCCACTGATAAAGAATTGTTTTATTGGGAGAGTATACAAGTCCAATAATATTTTTGGAAAGTTCTCACTTGAGGTAAAAACCCACAATATTAAAGAGAAGAGGGGTTCTGAAATCAAAAGATAAATCCAGACAAATGGAAAAGTTTAATTTCCTGGCAAAATTTTAATTAATAAAACAAGGTCAAAATTTTGGGGTGTTACACATGGAGGGCGATGGAGGGCATGAGGAGGGAAGTGGGTCAGTCCAGGGGGTGCACGGGAGGGAGAGAGAGCCAAAGGAGTCGAGAGGGGGCTCGAGGGTGGCCTTAAGTAGCCGACTCCTGGCTCACCGTGGACGCGGCGCACGGGTGGCCGCGACAATGGCTCAGGAGGCCAGGAGAGAGGGCGAGGGGCTGTCTACGGCGTTCGTGGGAGTTGAGTGGGGCGCCAGGAAGAGAGAGGAGGAGCGGGGCGAGCTGCACACGGCCACAGGAGCTGCGCGAGCATTGGCCGAGCCGGGCCGCTCTGGGCACGCGCCGCAGGAGGTGAGAGAGGGGGATAGACGAGGGGCCTGCACGGTGGCGTGTTGCGGACATTGAGGCACCTCGACTGGTGCGAGGGGGAGGCTCGAGGCGGTTGGGGGACACGGTGTCAACGCTCGGGTGCTCTGCCACGCGCTCCAGAGCATGCAAACGGCCGGCATCCACGGCTTTTTGCGCGCACTCGCGCGTCCACTTGTGTGTAGTGGCTGCAGGGGGAGTAAAAAATCTGGCAAGGGCATTGGATGCCTTGGGGAGCCAGTAGAGAGGAGGGGGTGGAGAGAGAGTAAACATGCTGCTGTCCAGAGAAGAAAAGTGGATCCATGCCCCCCTTCATCATTGCCTCTCGGGCAGGGAAGCACACCACAGGTAGAGGGGGACTAAGAGAGGTTGTGGGAAGAAGTTCAGCTCATGGAGATTAGTGGAAATGGCCAAAACATGCATTTTAAGTTTCTGCCAGAAGGTGTTTGATGTAGGTTTGGGCAAGCAAATGGACTTCCCTTGTCATGAGGCTTGACAGGGTCAAATGGCCTGAGAAAATAAGAGGTTCCACCAAGATTGAGTTCATTTGGGAAAATTTGCCAATGCAACTTTTGTAAACCCTAGAAATCAACAGAAATGGACTTTCCAAGATTTAGTCATGCAAATCTATTCTCCTTGATGCACTACTTAGTGTAGTGTCATCATTTGAGGTTATGAACATGTCCACAAAAGTTGAGATCAAAAGGAAAAAGTTGCCAATGTAAAGTTTTTCAAATTTGGTTCTAGACAGAGAGGGTTTTGGGGCACTTTGATCAAGATAACATTCCCTCCAACTTGTGCCATTTGGTCTAGATGCATTATTACACTATTTGAGCATGTGCACCAAGTTTGAGAGCATTTGGACATGTTTGACAGTGCAAAGTTGTTCAAACTTGAAAAAGGACAGAAGTGGTTTTGAGGGGGTTTCATGGGGTTTTACCATTCTCCATGACATGAGACTTGGCAAGATCCTCAAACATGTCATATGTGACATGCTAGAATTTTCTTGGAATGTTTGGGGAATATTTCCTTTGTAAATATTTCAAAAGCTTGAAATATCTAGAAAGGGGTTTTGAGGGATTTGACCAATATTTTGAACATGACCATGTGTTGAAACTCTTATATATGGACAATATATGTCCACTGAGTTTCAATAGGTTTTTCCCAAATATTTTTAAAGCATTAAAATAATTTTAACCTATTAAAGACCATTTCTGGACTTAAGAAAAAGCCTTTAAATAAAATAGGAAAATAACTTTTAAAATTATATTTGTGTGGTTTCTGGGTGTCCTATATCTAATAGGAGTCAAATATATTTTTGGAAAGATTTTTACTGCCTTTAATTAAGTACTTGTAGTGCAAATCTCAATTCAGGGGTTTTTGGAAAAAACTAATTTTTGAAAATACTATTTGGCCAAATTATTTTTGTAAGAAATTATTTTTATGTCCTATACACATGGCATGATCATTGGGAAAGGTTTTTGGATCAAGGAGAAGGAGTATAAGAGTTGTAGAATTTATTTGATTTTTAGAGCACTTGCAAACATCAGTCAAACATTCAATCAAAGCAAAGACAAAACACTCAAAAGTTTTTTGTCAAACCACATTTTATCATGATTCATTAGCTTAAGTGCTGTGGCATGAAAGTCAGGGTGTGACACGCTCGCTCCTCGTGAGGCCCTCTCGGGCGGACTGGCAGACCCCTCAGGAGACCCAAAACCTCACGAGCCCGCAAGGGACTCCCCTCGGAGGAAATGCACATCCACAGCTGCCAAATCAGTTTGAAGCCCGGCTAGACTAAGGTAAGTTACGGCAGCAAGCCTGCAAGGGGCTTGTAAGCTCACAAAAGCGTGTTTTTAAGCCTAGCCTAAGAAGTAAAATGGTAGTCCATTTACATGAGGGGCTCCCCCTCCCCAAAATGCTCTTACATCATGAGGGGTCATGCCCAAGCTTTTGCATGCAGGTTAAAAATAAAGGAGCACGGGCTCAGTCAGACATGTCGCTCGCCGCGTCTTCTGAATCACCCCTAGACATGCTGCTGGCGCCGTCGCTGGCGCTATCTTCACCATCATCAACCGCGCCGCCCTCGTCCGCCACGACCACCACCGCGTCATCATCAGAAGCAAAGGCCCTAACCAGAGCATCCACATTGGTGCCCACCCAGCGCGCTAGGTTGTCCCGAATGACCTCGGGCACCGGGGCGATGGCAGCGTCAAAATTAAAGTCAGGATTGATGTTCAGGAGATGGCTGAAGACGCGGGAGAATGCGCACCCGAGGAGGCCTCAGCTCTTTTCGTCCACAAGCTCGCGAGCCCTCTCAGCCCGGTTCTCCAGGCGCGTCATGACGTCGGTGAACTGAAGCGAAGATGGCTGGCGTAATCCTCAGCGTGGGGATGAGGGGCGTGCTCGTCGCAGATGGCGCCTAGCGCCTGATTGGCCCTCGTCCTGAGGTCCCGAAGCATGGGACTATGCTTGCACAGTAACGTATGCCGGTGGAGCGCCTCTTCCCTGCTCTGCTGCGCGAAGGACTCAGCATTGGTAACCCGCTGCTGAAGCGGGAGCAGCTCAGCGCGGGCGGAGGCCAACTCGGCCTGCATGGAGATCAAGGCAGCAGCTGCGGCCTTCTCGCGCTGCTCCGCCTCGGCCAATCTTGACCTGAGGGCGGCGGTCCTGCCCTAAGCTTCGGCTTCCACGAGCTTCAGCTTCAGGTCGTAACTGTTGGCAAGATCAGCACGAGCCTCGACCATCCAGCGGTCAACTTCCTCCTGGGTCCTGGCCTCGCGCGCGCAGGCGGCATCTTCCGCTTCGGCAACCTGGCGCTCCCTCGTCTCCAACCTCTCAAGCTCGAGGCTGCGCTCCGTGGCCTCCAGCATCAGTGCTTCCTCGCGCCTCAAGGTCTCCTCCTCATCAGATGGCGCCCCCTTCATCGACGCCAAGGCAGCTCTGCGCGCTTCCACTTGCTGCTCCAGGGAGGCATTCAGGGCTAGGAGCTCCTGCATGTGCTTCTCGGCGACCTCGCGGCGGTGGTCTGCCTCCCTGGCCTCCTCCAAGGCCCGGGCGCTGGCCTCGCACGAGGTTGCAAGGGATGCCTTGGCCTTCGCGTTGGCGTGCTCACGCTGGAGGCCCCCGAGGTTGATGGCCACCTTCAGTTGATGCCATTCGTCCACCAGCCGGAGACCCTCAGCTTCAAGGCAGGCATCGCCGTCCACGAGCTCTTCCCTAGGCCAGCTCAGCGCACCCACCGCCTCCCGGAAGAGCTCGTGGCGGACGGCACCCCGCTTGCCTCGAATGCATGACTGGGCCCGTCCCTCATGCCGGAAGTCGTTGAAGAGGTCCGAGATGGTGAGCCTCCTCCCAGCAGGGGGCCGGGGGCTGGCGCCCCTCCAGATGCCCGTTGGGAGCCCGTGGGGAAGCGGCTCGCTACACGAAGGAGAGGCCAGGGCTAAGGCCGCCCAACCGCAGTCGACAACCAGAGGAGAAGCCCTTGCACACCTGCCGGACCCCAAGCAAGGCCACGAAGGAGAGACGGCAAGAACGCGGGTTCGAGGCGCCAGGCTGGCGCCGCTTGCCTCTCCGACCGACCTCGCGCCAAGCATGGCGTGCTGGCTTAGGGTGCTCAAGGCCAGCAGGGGACTCGAGGCAGGAGGAGTTTGCTTCTTGCGAGTTTTCGCCGCCTTAGCAGAAGGGACCCTGAGGAGCCACAGTCAGGAGGGAAAGCAGCACTTGAGAAGTTACAAAGATAAGGTACTCACTCGTCTATGGTGATATACTTCCTCTGTTTCAATGGCCGGAAGGCATCAGCGCTGCAGCTTGGAGACCCCTTCATCTTCCGGAGCGCATGGAAGTTTAGTCGGAGCTGGCCGAAGCCCAGGGTACGGGCGCCAGCTCCGGGCGTGGCTGTGGTAGCCCCTCAGTAGGCGACCTCAGGGGTGCCGAACCGCGTGGAGGCCTTGACCTCCGCCTCGCGGTGACCCGCCGGGGCCTCGGGGGCTGCATCCTCAAGAGTATCGGGCTACGACACCCCTCCGGCTGCTTCCTCGGGACGGCTCTCCGGGGGCCCGTGGGACGACCCTTCGGGAGCCCCGAGCGGCGTTGATCCCTCAGCAGCCGCGTTGCCAGCAGCCGACGGTGGACCCCCCCAGCGCCCACTTCTGGGGAGGTCGCCGCGCTGACGGCGGGCAAGGGAGCCACGGGGACAGGGTTCTCGCGAGGCCCTTCAAGACCGGCCGGAGGTAATCCCCACTCGTCAAAAGGGGCATCTGCCTCGTGAAATCCACCTTAATCGAGCAGTAGTACAAGAGACAACCCTCCTCCGGCATGTTGGCTGGCGACGGGTCGCCCGTCAGGATCTCAAGCACAGTTTGTTGCGCCTCAAGAGGAAGCCCGGACTCGTGAAGCCTCATGCGGTCCTTGCTGCCGGACAAGGCCCACATTGGTCGAGAGTGGCGCTGCAGCGGGGCAACACGGCGCCGGATGAACTCCTTCACCACCATGGGCGCAGTCACGCCAAGATCCTTCAGCCTCTTCAACCTGAGCCAGACGTAGGCAAGACGCGGGTCAGCGAGCCTCTCGTGGCCCCAGCCAAAGCTAGGAGCGACAGGTGCCGACGGAAGCAAGAGTAGGGGGCTGAGCACGCTGTCGACGTTCTGGGAACGGGGGTCCCCAGACTTGCCCACCTACGGCCCATGGCGTGGCTGTGCTAGCGGGCCTGTACGGCCCATCGTCATCAACAAGGCATTCAAGACCCTTGCGAGGGGCCAAGCCTCGCGAGGCGGACGACGCAAGACCTCCTCAGGAGCGGCCTCACCAGGTTGCCTCGCGAGGAGCAGAGAGATCAAGGCAGGGCAAACCTCGTGAGGCTCTCGTGACGTGAGCCATGACGATCAAGATCAGGCGGGTGCCAGCGCGCGCAGCGTCCTTGTTTCCTCTCTGGTGCTAAGGAGGCAAGCGCAGGCGCAGAGTACCGAGGCATCAAGCAAAGGTTTCCATATCGGTGGAACGAGACCAAGGCCAGCAGGATGGCAAGACGGAGGTCACCATGGAGTCCAAGGCGGCGTCACCACCAGAGCCTTTTGCAGGCAAAGACTGCTTTTGTCAGGATGAGCTGTACTAGCTGTGCCCTTTCAAATTGGCCGTTGTTGGCTCCCTTCCCGCTCAATATTTGGGAAGAGGACCAGGGCCTATATAAGTAGAACTAGCAACCGTAGTAGGGGGGTCGATTCCATCCACAAGCACACCAAGCTCAAGAACACCTCAACCTCAGGAGGCTGTTCTTCCCCTTGTACTGCTCATCATCAGCCCAAGAGGCAATCCACCACCACCACACTGGAGTAGGGTATTACACCACAACAGTGGCCCGAACTAGTATAAATCTTGTGTCTTTTGTGTTGTGAGTTCGTCGAGTTCGTGTTTGAGATCTTATCAAACCTAGGGCGTGGATCGGTAGGAGGGAAAGAACTTCGCGCGCACCCTAGAGTTAGAACCTTGAGGGTTTTGCTGGAACCCGTGATCCGACATTTGGCGCGCCAGGTAGGGGTGCGCCATAGCTTTCCCTCTCCCAATATAAGCTCCACTGCCACCGCGCTCTGCCCTCATGGCAGGCGCCCCGCTACCGACTCCAACGGTCGTCACTAACGACGGGGCCAGGGGGCTCCGAGCCCTGGCCCCCGCCCCGCGGCAGGTGCAATGGCCGCCCAGGTTCAAGCCGGAGATGCCACCGTGCTATGATGGCGCGGCGGACCCATGACGACAAGGTCATGGCCAACTGGCTCCCCATGGCCCTCACCGGCGAGCCGCGCGCCTGGCTACTCAACCTCCCCGGGTCCACGGTGGCATCCTGGGAGGAACTGCGCGACCTCTTCACTGCGCGCTACGCGGCACCGGTGCACCACGCATCGCGGCCCTGCTGGGCGGCTCTCAAGCGCCGCCTTCAGATCGCCATGTCAAGCCATTCCTCCGCCAGATCGGCGCCGCCTCCAAGCGCTCGAGGGCTCCGCTTGGCTGGGCTGCACCCGAAGCCGACCACACCTTCGGCTCAGAAGACCACCCCGACTCCACCGCTGGCTCAAGCATGCTCCCAATGCTCTGCACGCCCACCATCTGCAACGTGGCTGTTACCAAGACCCTCATCGATGGTGGTGCCGGCCTCAAATTGCTCTCCGTGGAGGCCTTCAGCCTTCTTCACGTGCCGCTCGAGCGGCTCAGCTTCAGCAAGCCCTTCTCAGGAGTGGGTGGCGGCACTGCCCGCTCCCTGGGGCAAATCCGCCTCCCCGTCACCTTCGGCATGCGTGACAACTACCGCACTAAGCTGGTCGACTTTGACATCGCTCGCATTGGCCTCCCATACAACGCCATCCTCGGGTACCCAGCTCTGGCCCAGTTCATGGTAGCGACTCATCCGGCCGACAACCACATGAAGATGCGTGGAAGCAAAGGCGTCCTCACCATCAAGGGGGACGCCAAGGCGGCCCTGGCGGCGCTCAAGCTTGCCCTCAAGACCGCCGCGGTGGTGCAGCCTGACGACGCAGGCACCTCCGAGCCCAACGAAGCCGCACCGACCAAGAAGAAGCAGCTGTTCACCCAAGACAAGGCGGAAACCAAGCAGGCGCCGGTTGACGAGGACGGGTCCTCAGGAGCCACCTTTACCATAGGTGCCGGCCTCGACCCGAACCAAGAGGAAGCGTTGTTGAAGTTCTTGCGCGCAAACAAAGATATATTCGCATGGGAGCCCAACCAGCTGGTGGGGGTCCCGAGAGAGGCGATTCAGCATCACTTAAGGGTGTGTCCCAATGTGCGCCCCGTGAAGCAGCGGGCGAGACGGCAGTCCACGGAGAATCAGGCCTTCATCGTCCAAGAGACCCACAAATTGGAGGCAGCGGGTGCCATTCGCGAGGTTCGGTACCCCGAATGGCTGGCGAACCCCGTCGTAGTGCCGATGAAAGGCGGGAAGGAGCGAATGTGCGTCGACTTCACCAACCTCAACAAGGCCTGCCCCCAAGATCCGTTCCCGCTCCCACGCATCGACCAGATCGTTGACTCCACCGCCGAGTGCGACCTGCTGTGCTTCCTGGATGCGTTCTCAGGGTATCACCAGATCAAGATGGTGGTAGAAGATGTAGAGAAGACAGCCTTCCTGACCCCGTGTGGGGTGTACTGCTACACCTGCATGCCCTTCGGACTGCGCAACACGGGCGCGACCTTTCAGCGGCTGATGCACCTCGCCTTAGGGCGGCAGCTCGGGAGAAACACGGAGGCCGACTTCGACGACATTGTGGTGAAGTCCCGGGAGGCAAGGCCCTTGATCCAAGACCTAGAGGAGACCTTTGCGAGCCTGCGCCAGGTGAACTTGCGGCTTAACCTGGAGAAGTGCGTGTTCGGTGTCCCTTCCGGTAAGCTACTGGGGTTCCTCGTGTCCCACAGAGGGATCGAGGCGAACCCAGAGAAGATCAAGGCCATTGAGGACATGAGCCCACCGCAAACCCTTAAGGAAATGCAGAAGCTGGCTAGTTCGAGTGGACCCCGGAGGTCGCGCCCTACCCAGAGAAGATCATCTCCAAGCTGGGAGAGCGCGCCCTACCCTTCTTCAAGCTGATGAAGAAGAAGGGCCCATTCGAGTGGACCCCGGAGGTCGACCGAGCTTTTCAAGACCTCAAGAGGTACCTGACCAGCCCTCCGGTGATGGTGGCGTGTAACGCCCACGATGCGGCTATATCTCCCACGTGTCGAGGCACGACTTAGAGGCATAACCGCATTGTGGTTTTGTCGCAAGAAGGGTCATCTTCACACAATCCCATGTAATGAACAAGAATGGGATAACGAGAGTTGGCTTACAATCGCCACTTCACACAATACATAAATATAATTCATACATCATCCAAAATCCACACATAGACCGACTACGGTCAAAACCAAATGAAAATAAGATAACCCCAAATGCTAGATCCCCGATCGTCCCAACTGGGCTCCACTACTGATCATCAGGAAAGGACACATAGTAACGACCACGTTCCTCGTCGAACTCCCACTTGAGCTCGGTTGCGTTATCTGCACTGGCATCGTCGGCACCTGCAACTGTTTTGGTAGAATCTGTGAGTCACGAGGACTCAGCAATCTCACACCCGCGAGATCAAGACTATTTAAGCTTATAGGAAAAAAATGGTGTAATGAGGTGGAGCTGCAGCAGGCACTAAGCATATATGGTGGCTAACATAAGCAAGTGAAAGTGAGAAGAGAAGCAACGCAGCGGTCGCGGAGCTAGAAATGATCAAGAAGTGATCCTGAAACTACTTACGTTCATGCATAACTCAAACCGTGTTCACTTCCCGGACTCCGCCGAGAAGAGACCATCACGGCTACACACGCAGTTGATGTATTTTAATTAAGTCAAGTGACAAGTTCTCTACAACCGGACATTAACAAATTCCCATCTGCCTCATAACCGCGGGCACGGCTTTCAAAAGATAATACCCTGCAGGGGTGTCCCAACTTAGCCCATTATAAGCTCTCATGGTCAACGAAGGATAAACCTTCTCCCGGAAAGACCCGATCAGTCTCGGAATCCCGGTTTACAAGACATTTCGACAATGGTAAAACAAGACCAGCAAAGCCGCCCGAATGTGCCGACAAATCCCGATAGGAGCTGCACATATCTCGTTCTCAGGGCACACCGGATAAACACTACGTACAACTAAAACCAATCCTCGAGTTTCCCCAAGGTGGCACTGCAAGTGACTCTAGTTTGGACCAGCACTCAGAGGAACACTGGCCCGGGGGTTTAAATAAAGATGACCCTCGGGCTCGCGAAAACCCGGGGGAAAAAGGCTTAGGTGGCAAATGGTAAAACCAAAGTTGGGCCTTGCTGGAGGAGTTTTATTCAAGGCGAACTGTCAAGGGGGTCCCATAAATCACCCAACCGCGTAAGGAACGCAAACTCAAGAAACATAATACCGGTATGACGGAAACTAGGGCGGCAAGAGTGGAACAAAACACCAGGCATAAGGCCGAGCCTTCCACCCTTTAACAAATATATAGATGCATTAATTAAATAAGAGATATTGTGATATTCCAAAAATATCCATGTTCAAACATGGAACAAACTTCATCTTCACCTGCAACTAGCAACGCTATAAGAAGGGCTGAGCAAAAGCGGTAACTTAGCCAAACAACGGTTTGCTAGGAAAAGGATGGTTAGAGGCTGTCATGGCAATATGGGAGGCATGATATAGCAATTGGTAGGTAGCGCAGCATGGCAATAGAACGAACAACTAGCAAAGCAAAGATAGAAGTGATTTCGAGGGTATGGTCATCTTGCCTGCAAGGTTCTCAGAGTTGTCGAAAACTTGATCCTCGTAAGCGTACTCAACAAGTTCCTCGTTCATGAACTCGTCTCCCGGCTCTACCCAAAACAAGAACACAAGCAAACGGAACCACAATCAATCACGGGAAATGCTCAAGCAACATGATGCAATACATGAATGATATGCAAGATATGATATGCGATGCATATGCGTGCTCCGGAAGAAAAGTGATGAACAAGGCAGTAACTTGGCAAACCAAGTATTCCACTGGAAAGATGAGATGATTTCGGTCTAAATCGATATAAAGATCACCGGAAACGGATGCACGGTTTGCAAATGGCAAGCAAAACAAGAATGACACGAATCTGCGATTAACAGCATGATAGCACTTAGAATACATCAAGTAACAATGCTACAACACACCAACATAGCAACAAAGCATATGACAGTAATCTACAGGAGATGCTTGACAAAAGATGAACACTGAGGTACGGCTAGATCACAACAGAGCAGGTTCAAACAAGCATGGCAAAAGTGTAAAAGATATCAGGTTCACAGACTTAGTGAAATTACTGGACATGGCTGAAACAGCATCAGGTATCAATGTTCAGAGCAAGCTAAACACATGCTACAGGAACTTAACATATCAACACAAGGCATGGCATGAATCTACTAAATGCATGTGAAAAAAGTCCCTTAATGACCATAAGCCAAAAAGGAGAATAATATATGATGGAAACCATGTAAACATAGCAAGTTTCGTTAACAGGTTTCAGACTTACCAGAAAACAGAGCATGGCAGAAACAGACATTATGAGGGCATCTTTGTGAGCTTGATGCACTCATCACAAAGCAATTCATGACAAAACAAGCATACCTGCAGCAAGATGGCATGTTTATGAAACTATCCATGGCAAGAGCAAATACATAGCATGAAAGGAACAACTACAACTAGCTTGGCAAAATTGAATATCATGTTAACAATCTGCCAGAAATAATTTATAGCAAAAGTAGAGCAAGATTGATTCGTGCTAGGGCACTCCATAATTGCAAACAAGGGCATGGATGGATAGAGCACAACTATAACTACAAAACATCCTTACTGAACATAACCAAAAGGAGTATGGATCTCTCTGTAGCCACATGCATACATAGCAACAAAATAACAGCAGTCACAGACTTAGCAAAATTACTAAGTCCCTGAAATCAGAAACATCACGAAGCCTAGTTTGCATGCTTGTGCTAGTCACCACAGAGACCACAAAAATACATGGCATAAATCTCTGTAAATACAGCATGGCTTACATAAAAACACATGTGGAGCTCATGCCCATAAGATGCACACATCAATAGCAACAAAAATAACAAATGCTCATGTTCTGATAAGTAACAGCAGTTAACAGCAACTAGAAATCTTGCGCCAGAGATTTGGGCATCAACATGGACTCAAACAAACATGGCACAATGGAATAAAATGAAGAGCATCACGAGACGAACATTTCGATATATTACACACACGAAACATAGCTATATGCAGATAGTTATGATGCAATGAACAGGGGCATATAAAGTAAAAACTTCATGACAGAGAAAAATCGGGGAAGAGGAGAAGAAAGTCAACCCTGCGTTTGGATCGGATCGGGCCCGAGGCTCGCCGGAGTGCTGCACGCCGGAACTCGGGGCGGAGCGGCCGGAGCTCGGGGAAGAGGAGGGAGAGGGCGAGGAGGAGTGGCCGGAGGGAGGCGCAGCCGGGGAGGCGGCGGCGACCGGCGACGAGGGCGGCGGAGGCGAC